>NC_084967.1:12632644-12772681 GCF_949316205.1 Platichthys flesus
TGCAGCCAGCACAGCGTCAAACGTTTGGTGTCGATGTACCTGCAGCCTCCAACAATGGAACACTTCACTAGCTGTCCAGCCGAGCACGCAGGAGACAATGTGGGATAAAGATGGCTGAAGGTTGAGCGGCGGACACTTTAGTTGACATTGACGTTATTTCTAAACACCTTAAGGACGTAATGTGAGTAAAAGCATGGAGAGATTATGGGTCGAACAAGAAAAAAAAAAAAGTACCCCCAACACGCCGCTTTCCTCACACACACCTCGTCAGACCCTTAACTCCAGGTTCTGCGACCTTGCTCAAATGTGTTTTCTGTAGCAGGGCAATCAGGGATATCCCCCAGAGGTAGGCTGTGGCTAGGGGCCAGCAGGGTCCTGGCTTTGAAAGGAGGGGAGGGGGGGCGTGAAAAGCAGCAGGCAGCACTTTCTAAATTGAAGTCAATAACACAGCAGTCCATTCTATAAGAGCCAGTCCTCCCACACAGTCCGCTTACAGCCACTAAGGAGAGCTGATGGGAGGATGTCGATTGAGTTCTCCAAAGTACCACTACACATGACAACATGTGTTTGTGTGGGTGAATGCACATGAGGGGGAATAGGGTTGTGAGGAGAGGCGAGGCACCAGTTGCTGTACAACTCATAAATCTCTCTGTGTTCAAAGAGAAAACCAATTGGTCGACAACAAACAAAGAAAACGCACATTTCAGGAAAAACCAACCTGACCAACACAACAATTGCATGACGGTGCATCTATTCTTCATGTAGCTGTGGCTGCCATGTGAAATCTTGCTAATGTAGGCATATCTGAGACACACATGCACATTTCGAGACACACGTGCACACACAGCCCTATTTTGCCTTTAATCCCCTTTTCTCATGTTAGCACTTCTATGTAGCTTCGGGGGATTTAAATCCGGTATGGTTGGCCTGCCCTGAGTCGGGGTAGGAAGGGAAATTAGTGACTGGGAGAGAGGATCCGGCTGACACGGGCTGGGATGTGTGTGTTGATGCGTGCACAGTGGGCTTGCATACTTTGTATTTGAATTTGATGACGACGTAATGGGACCCACACATCCGCACAGCATGGAACAGGCATGATTTGTCTGGGAGCTAGCAGTTTTGCTCCTTCTTCTGCTGAGCCAAATACTGAAAAAAATAATATAGATGATGCAGATTTAAAACACTGTGTTCTCAGTGGTGCGCTGACATGCTTATGCAAGTTGTGTTTTTCACCGGCAAAAGCAATTTTATGATAAAAGCACATTTACCTTTCAGCCCATGTACATGGCTGGATGTTATGCTCTTGTATATAAATGGCGTAATTTTGTTTCTCTTTGTGCAAGAAAATAAATCTGTTAACTTAAGATTGTTGTTGAAAATTGCTTCATAACTGTCTTGCACTTTCCCCAGTGATGTATAATTCTTGTCTCCAGGATCTGGAGAAGAGAAATGCACATGTAGTCCCAGATGTTCATACCCGTATGCATGTCCATGGTTTTATTATGCAATGAATTGTTTAAATTTTACATGACGTCGAGGGAGTGAGTTAAATGAAGTGTGAAGATATTCTTCATCCGCAGGGCTCTTTAGCTCTAGCTCTCTTCATTGTAAAGCACATTATAAGCTATCATCTTCATATTTAACAATAAAGTACATTCCATTTGTTTTTATCTGCATTATCTCTTTCAGTCTCTTGTTGTTCTGCCATCGTAGGCTGCTATACATTTTATTTGGTATAGATCCAGTCTGCACACAGGCCACTGCCTACTAGGCATCCCGCTGGTGCTCTTTCTATTCTCGCTGTCGCTCTCCTCACTGATGGCATCAGTCTAGGTCACTTGCACCCTAGTTGTGTTTATTGGTGTGTGTCCCGGTTATTTTTTTTCCATAATAACCTCTCACCACTCACACACACACTCACACACTCACATGGATGAACAGTGGTAATTTCCCCAGGCAGACATTGATTTCACTTTCATTTTCCTGCCACTCATTGTTTGACATCCTGCTGAAAATTATAAGTTTGACTTGAAACCCATCGCTTTTTTTCCAACGGCTCATTTTACCCTCTTTTTTTCCAAGTGATTGAACAGTTACAAATAATGAGGGAATCATATTGAGAGAGGGTTGACGTTGACGAGCAGCAAATGACTTTGATTGTAACTGCTGCAACATTGCTTCAATAAATAATAGTAGTCATAAGCTATTTTCAGACGTTTTTTCTTGAAATCTTACTGGAGGGCCTGAAAGTTACACCTTACGAGTCAGTTGCAAATGAGTGAGCTCACGTGAGAGTACAGCAGGAATGCAGTGTGTGTGTTGATGATATTTCATGCCTGAAAACATCTTTAGTAATCAGATTTTGAGCAAGTAGCAGGTCTAGGTCTTCTTCCTCAGCATCAGCGCCCTCTTATCGTTATGATGTGGGCAAGTCTTTTCAAATTTTTCCCGAGCTTTTTTATTCTGCTTAGCCTCAACACTGCTAATGAGTTCATTGTGTGAACTTATGTGATTCCACATCATTGCTCAAGGTATCAGCCGTTTTGCCTCAATCTCTAATTGTCCCTTAAGTGTTTGCTCAGATTTGTTGCTACTTCACTCACGTTCTTGTATAGTTAAACACAGTGCTGCCAAGACTGAGTGCCTGCGTATGCAACTTAAAAGTCTTCTTTTGTCTGTAGATGGCTCGCCTGACTTAACCGTCTAGACACTCTTCAAATCTGGCATTTGTTTTTCTCACTTTGCCTATCCCTGTTATGCCATCCATTTTAGTGGCTCAGCTGTACACTGCAATAAATAACTGAAAATTGATGAAACCGCCAAGACGCAGGTCTCCATTTATTCATTCAGCGGAAATACCACAAGACAACAGCCTGTGGGCATAGGGTTTTACTTCTTAAAACGGGCCCCATTGGGTATTCAAGCAGTAAGTCTGTGCAGAGCTTGTGTCGAGCTCAGCCACAAGATTGCTCTAGCTTTGAGCTCCATGATGCAGCGGTGGGGTGTCAGCCTCTTGCCTGTGGCCACATTGTTGAAATTGAATTTGAAGAGAGTCGCTGTGCCACCGCCTGTTTTGGAGTGAGTGTCATCCGTCCTATTTGGAGGCGCAATTGTCATATTGCACACCTGGTGGTGTTAAAAGCCTCTCCTCCAGGAAATGGTGCATTCTGAGCCAAATGGATCAAGTACACCATCACAATGAATGTATTGTAGTTGTGTTTTTTTTATTTTTACACGTATATGTACACTGTTGTTTTTGAATGGCCACTCAACCCGATTAAAAAAAAAAAAAAGCCAGTCTCAGTGAATTGTTGGAACACATGTAACCATAGTGACAGTGCATCCCTAAGACGGTGACTGCAGTAGCTTTTAATAGCAATACAAAATAAATCACATGCATTCGCCAACCTGTAATGAGCGTACACCAATGGAGTCCGGTGACATCACTTCGCTTGAGGATATGTTTGATGCCCTTTTGTTCATGTCCCCTCAGAAATGACTCAATCTTCCTACATATTGTATCGAGCGGTGAAAGAGCCTTTTGTTCACATGTTTCACAATCCAGCACAGGTTGTTCACATGTAAAGAGAAGGGCTCAGAATGTGCTGCTGCCCTGATTGATCTCACAGCCCTGGAGATGCTGTAAACAGAAAAAGAAAATCACAATGGTGGACGCTGACTGCACTGATTCTCTGGTTATAGCATGTCCTCTGTCCATAAGCTGCATCTTCCTAGTCTTGTGGAGAGAAAGGAAAAAAGAACATTGGGTCTACAACACACTTTTGTCGTTTGTGACCCATTCTAGGTTTTGTCTGACAACCATACAGCACTTTTCTACCTTCACCTTATCTCCGTCTCTCTTGCTCTCAATCTCATCCCACAGTTGTTAGCCCCATTTTGCTCCCTTGTCTCCTCATTATGGAGGTGTTTGGAGGCCCACTCTCGTTTTTGGCACAGTTTTTTTTTGTTGTCTTCTCCCAAATGGCAGGAGGAAAAACAGGAAGGGGATGATTGGAGAAAAGTCGGAGAGAAAACTGATAGCAAACTGATGGTGTAACAGTTGAAACTTTGTTGTGGGTTGTTGGGGCACTTCAAAATTAGCAGCCTTCTCCTTCCATCGACAGAATTATGTTAATAAGTCAAATTCATTTCAAATTTTGTCTCGTATGTTCGAGGAAGTGGTTCATTAATGTGTATGTATGATGAAAGCACTTGACAATATGATATTTCTCCTTTCCCCTGGTGGAAAATATCAAAGTTACATTCAAATTACTGCAATATTACTGTAATTTTAAAGGGATTTAATAATTTTAGATAATGTCGTATCACATACCCTGAGTAGGAGCTTGTTTACGAGTTTTGACCCAGAAATTGAAGTTCTTGTTGGCATAGTGATATGAAACTGTGCAACAAGTGCAGTGTAATAAACTTAATGAAATCACTAAAGATTAACCTGGAAAGACTCCAGACTCGGCATCGACTCTTTGCATCGAAACATTTTACTTGTTGCAGGGAAATGGACAATCTGATTTTCCTCAAATGTGACGATATGTCATAATCATTAAAGATAAACCCAGAAAAGGGGTAAAAAACATATTTTCATCAAAGGTCAGTCACTCTTTTATCCAAGTGTCCCCATCTCTTTGACAAATGCCCAAATATCCATCAATGGGACCAAGCTGAGGAAAATTGCTGCCGTGAGATAACACCCACCTACCTAATCTCCCTTCCCCCAACCTGTGATAGAACGCTATCCCTAGCCACACTGATAAGATTAACTACCATGGGCAGGTACTAGTATAGTCAGACTCGTCAAAATGGGTCACAGTTGAAGAAAGAAAATAGAGGGCACATCCTTTTTCCCCATGAGTCATCATTTGTAGTCCAGCAACGGACCAGCTGCATGGCTCCTAAGCAGGCATGACTTGATTCAATCATCCCCCCCCCCTCTCTCTCTCCTGTCTCTCTCTCTCTCACACACACACAATCGCACACCACCCACCTCATTCCTCCGACTCATTTGCTGATGGTCACTTGCCATTTATTTGATTGAACGTGCAGGGAGGTTGAATTGGATTGCCGAAATTGAAGAATGATTACAACATGATTTGTCCCAGGAGGTGTTTTTTTTTCAAATCTTGTGCTTGTTGACTTGGGGTCAGATCATCATTTCCTGCCATCTGACCTCTGACAACCTGTTTGGTTGACAGATTCATTGTAGTTCCCTGTTATATAGTTTCTTAGGACGATTTCACAGCAGAAGGTCTTGACCATGGTCCGAACCAAGGTTCATTCTCACAACCTCGTCGGAGGCAAATACTACAAGCAATCCTGAAAAATTATTTTTTCCCGTGTGGATTAACGTCCTGCTATTGGTCTGAAAGTTCAATCTATCAAATAAGAAGCGTTCTCAAATTCCTATTTTGGTCCGTTTGTCCAGATTGTGGTCGGAGGCTCCTTTCACATCTGTTATTCTTGGTGTAGACAGAACTGAAAACTCAGAGGGTCTTGGTGTGAAAGCATTCTTGGTGTCCATCATTGTTGCCATACAAATGTCTTCAACATCCTTTTCCCAGTTAAACCCAGGCTGGATTCAGCTGGATGTTGTGTTCCTCTACACTTGGATGAGGCAGCAAAGTCAATCCGTCTATCCGATTCCTGGCAGCCTTCGCCCTGAAACGTGGACTCTTAACCGCCGTACCAGTTAGTGCTATATAGCGACATGGAGTACCTCTTCAGTGCCTCGCCTCCATCATTTTTCCCACTCTCCGAATTCGACCTCTGCCAAAAAAAACCTCCAACCAGCCTAGCAACTGGGCACTGCCTCTCGTTTTGACAAGCACACAGAAATTGACAAAAAGCCATGTTGAAAAATGCCTCTGTCGGCTCTTCCCCCCTTTTGCCCTCTCTTCCTCATTCTCTCACTCTGTCAGCACAGGCAGAGTCTGGGAGGACAGAAATGGCTTTTTGAGTGACACAGGCTGGCTACGCCATTTGCCGTGTCAACTGGTGAAAGAGGATAGAAAAGGAGGTGGAGACAAATGATGATGGCCCGGCCATGATTGCTCTGCGCCCCCCTTCTAGCTTTCAGCCGCCATTTTTCCCTCCAAGGTCACTGAAGTCCAAATAATGTCGGCACATTGCCAGTAGGTGTAGAAACATTTCTCACAGAGCTTCTGCTTCACCCCCCCACCCCTCATCTCCAACATTCCACCACTTCATTTTCTTGTTTTTCAATATTCTTTTACATGCTTTAAATTATTTCTCCATAGCTCAGATGCTTGTGCGCAGCTCTTGTTAATGAAATCCATCCTGGAGTAATTGGAAATTCGACTAGATACTGTAAGTCAGTAGTGAATAATGAACCGAGCGATACATCACAAACCGGGTCTGTCTGTGTTTAATTTGGAGTTTTGTGTCCGCTTCCACTATTAGGAACATTTTCCTTAGAAGAGTAGAAGAAAAAGAAATCTAAATTGACTTGCAGTAATTCAGTTTCTGATGTTGTCAATCGGTCCACACTCTTCATTCTCTCGTCTTTGACAAGTCTCCAGCTTTTTTTTGGAATGCCCTCGTCAGCCTAAGGCGTCAGTCTACCGAACTGCCCAGTAAAGAATCATGTAACCTCACTGTTTCCCCCACAAAGGGCTATCTATTACACATAACTCGAGTTCTTTTTCATCACAGCCACAGAATAATAAATATTTAAAATTCCATTATGAAATCTTAAATCGACTCATAAAGCCGCAGCAAGTGGAGCGTGAGTGAAAAACCAACTGCTCGTGTGGCGGCTAGGACTGTCGAGGTAAAGACTCCGGCTCTTTATTATAACCACCTCTGCAGTTATTAACCCCTTCTTTAAATGGGAATAGTAAACAGGATTATTTGTTCTGAGTTGTAAATGAGAGGGCTTCTACCTCGTAAAGTACATTGTGCGCCTCAGTCCAGACAGTTGTTTTTCCACCAAAATGGCTGCCTGTGCCTGTTGTTGAACACCCATTGTTGTGCCGTTATAACACGAAAAGAATACGTCTGTATATAAATATATGGATGTGAGGTGCAGTGAGCTAAAAGTCAGGGTTGCCTCAGTGCTCCGAGCCATGCAACAAAACAAAGCTAATCTTTTCAAGGTGGTTTGACTTTGTGTGGAACCTACATTAATGGAGATAGCTTTTGGTTTGTACTGCCGGTTGAACAAAATAACCCCAATGCTCACATTCAATTTGCGCTCTCTTCGTCACCGGCCGTAAAAACATGTCATTTTTATTCCTTTCTTCTGTGTTTCCTCGTTGCTGCTGTGCTGTTCAGCAATTGCAAAGTAATGACCGGGGTTTATTGGTTATGCACTTCAAGGTGTAGGTATAAATGTGGGGGGGGAGAGCAGCGCTGTCATTTTGAGAGGCATTATGGCCTAATGCCCTCTGCAATCATGTTGACCACCCCTGAATGTGCTCAATGTGGCTTGACTGCTCCCACCAAGCCCTGGCTGCTTCAGGCCACAATTTGAAGATCTGGACCCCTTACCCTCCCGTAGCTTTCTGATACCCTGGGCCCTCAAGAAGCTGTGTGTCTCAACGCAGGACACAATGTACTGAGGGGAAGTTAAGAGAAAAAAGTGTTCATGCCAACGCTGTGCAGATTTGCAATTATTTTCGAGTTATCCACACTTTGGTTTCCATTCAGATCTGCTGCGGCTCGCTTGTGTGGTTGTTGACAAAATTGAAAACTGCTTTGATGTAATAACTTTCACAGTGTTGTGTGACATTTGCTCTTAACACCCATTCAATAACTTACAGCCCAGTTCAATTTGTGTTTTCCCACCTGAACCCTCACACGATCCAGTTAAAGGGGAATTATATGATATTAGTAATATCACAAATGTAGCTCAATATTCTTCGACCAACGTGCCATGTCGCCCCTCTCTTAAAAATGAGATGGATTGTAGTTATTGCTATTATTGATTTTAATAACCAGGCTGCTAAAGCCCAACGCAGAGCCTTGTTCAAGCTCAGCTGCCGCTTGTGAAGTGCGAGGGCTCTTGCTCGCTGTTCCTCTGGATAGCTAAAGATCTATAAACTCATTTAACTACAGGTTTAGCATGATTAGGTTTGCTGACTCTTGCCGTTTTTCCCTTTTTTGTTTCAACCCCCCTCGGATAATACAGGTTTTATACGTTCTTTACCCTACAGCTCCCATTAAATGCCCTAAACCATGGATACACAAATGAATGCGGTTAATTTGAACAGGGTCCAGTTAATTGACTCCGATTCAAGGTGTAATGTGTACGTTGAAGGATCAAGCTTCCTCACAACACTATTGATCCGTCAGACCAGTTGGAGAGACGCTGACTGATTTAGAATCTTGTCGGCCATGACATCACCGCAGGACTTGCATTACTCAATGTCACCGACCCTTTCTCCGTGTTGGGACGTGTCAACCCCCCCGGTGTCTAATTGTTGTGCAAGTCATGGCTTTGGGGGGTAAATGACAGAAAAGTAGGATCACAAAGGTCACTGAGCATCACAAAGGCCTGCAGGCTCCAACCAGAGCCCATTTGCGATTACACGATTCTGCATGACCTTGTTCACGTTTTCTTAGTTATGGGTTAAAACTGTATCTGGTCAGAACATAATGTTGGAGCATAATAGTTGAATTCAGTAAGTTAATTCACTGCTACATGTGCATCAACTGCCCATAATTATTAGTACATGGCCACAACTAAAAGGATACAAAGGGACTTCAGTTGTTTCTAGTGTTTTATGTCACAAGTAGAAGGAAAAGTATGTTTTGACAATACTATAAATTTACCTAGTGCAGTAAGTTTAACCCCCCCTCCAGCAGGAGATCTGTCCATAATGTATTGCTTTAGTTTTGTGCTGTACTCTGTCATTCACAAAGGACAACAGCAGCTTCTGCTCTGATTGACTCACTATTGACCTCTGCCTTCCCTCTCTCTCCATCTCCTCTTCGACTCCCCCTGATTCGGTGAAGGCTTCATAACTCTTTTAAAGCCCTCCTTTGAAACACTCCTTATGTTTAACTCTTTCTCTTAATACTTTTCCTCAGGGCCCGGCAGTAACTCAGACTATAGACTTGAATTGTTATAGATTTCCGTTCTTTTTTGTGAGCTAAGACTGAAAGATGTCAAGCCCGTAAAACACACAGCGGAGCATTGATTTAAAAATGTTTAGGTATCGAATTCCACAACAAATCATGACCCTTGACTTTAATGGCAAAGTATATTAATGTCTATGTCAAATGGGCAAAGTACATATAAATATATATATATATATATATATAATACATGCAACGTTTACATGTACGAAGGTCCAAAAGACTTCCACTTGAATTGGAAAGTGGATATCTGATTCACTTGAGTAGGAAAGTGGGAGTTTATATTGAATGTATTATTAAAACATTGAAATCATCCAGAAATTGTCCCTTAAAAGCCTTCCAGTTTCTTCAGCTGTGTTAAAGCACTGCAACTTTGGCCAAAGCCGTCTTTGACTGGTCTAGGCTGACAGTAGAAAACAGCATGAAAGCTTTCTTTAAATCAATAACGACTGGAGCGCCATAGCAACCATTAATGCATTTACACTTGTATTCTCTGTTCATTGGAGATGGCCGAGCCTTTGTCAACATCTTTTTCCTACTAAGGAGTACCGAGTGGACAAGCGGCTAAGTACTTGTTTCAGTTTAGGCTGTTAGCTTTTTCTTCTACTCCATTTTTCTCGACAGTTTCCCTGAAGGGGAGTCAAACATATTCTGATCTGCACTTGATAGTCGAGCGAAGCAAGTACCTAATCACAAATCCAAAAAGATAAGCAGGTAATGACTGCAAATCATTTTGTGGCCCCATCTGCAAGAACTGGAATCATGACCCACTCATTCATTCGTCTCTCCATCCCTCTCTTTTAACCCTCCACCGGCTTCCCCCGTGTTCACCTGTTCTCTCTGAACAGTGATGCAGGGCAAACATCAATTATTTATTGATGAAAGCAAAACTCATTAATGGGCATCAGGCAGGTTTAATGGTGGGGATCATGCTTGTTTGCCTAACCGTTAATGGCCCTGACCATTCGAGAGGCGTTTTGACTTTCCCCCAACCTGCCACCGACGGACAGCAGCCTTCCGCTGACAGTGATGCATGGGCCCCCTTGAGTCACATTGATCACCCTGGGAGGGTCTGAACAGACATAGACACACACACACACACACACACACACACACATTCCTGCCCACTGTGCGTGTCCTCGTACCTTTGCTTGCAGCCCGGCCCTTTTCTGATATCGGTCAAAACTGTTGCAAAAGCCAAAGAGAGAACAGATGGTGGTTCTTTCCTTCCTATACAGAATGTTAAAATGGCAACTTGACTCTGGTGAAACCACCATTTCCTTCTAGACCCCCCCATACCTGTCAAGGTTGACTTACATCTCCTGAGGTTGTACAGTTTGGCCCCAGAACTAGTAGACGTGCTGTAGAGCCTGCATATGATTTGTTTTCCTCAATGCTACTGCACTTGTGAGTGTTGACTTTTGGCATTTGCAGAAGTAGTTTTGTGTTGTTGTCCAGCTTGTTAGGACAGCCGGGTTGAGACACTCTTCAGCGAGCAGTGCATTAAGCTCTCCAGACAGCAATATCCTGCTGAGGTGAGGCCGGTCCTCACCTTTTAACATGCTGCAAAACTTCTTTCTTTTTCTTTTTGCGTAAGCTCTGACCTCGATTTCCACCTTTTTCTTGTTCGCCCACAATGGAAAGTCTTTTAAGCCGTGGTCCTGACTAGCCCTTTGGGTTTTTGCAATGCATCCACTGCTTGTCCCTTTTCTTTTTCAGGATATTTGTATCCCGTATGCACGCTTATAAACTGCAGCACGTTTGTTCCAGGGTATTTTGCAGCCTCCCCCTCTCGGGCTCAACTCGATCAACATGTGACAAATAGCTGTCTGTCCTGACCCCGTGGTCCGAGAGTTAATGAACCAACCTAGTTTGGAATTGGTCGGTGCCACAGGTTTGGCCCTTGGCCTGGAGCTTAGCTGTACTGCTGGCTTGCCAAAGCAGCAACAGTCAATAAGCGGCACCCACAGGCATCCTACTGGCTCAGGATAGCCGAAGGGGGAAGCGTCACCTCGTCCAACCTTTTTCAATCTAGAAGTGTCCCAGTGTTTGGCTGTTGCTGATAATGGAGTCTATCTCCTCCAGGTTTTTTAATAAGTTTTTTGTGGATACGTGGATAAAAAGAAATCCCATTGAAAAACCAAATATTAAAATGCCAGCAGAGTGTTTTATATTGAGGTTGTTTTTGCATTTAACACAACTTACCTTCACTTCACTGACTGCTGTCCTTTTCCCTCCATTTTTCTTCTTGTTCAACACCACCCTATAATACTACATGTGCCACTGAAAATGTCTGCTGACGAAATAGGTCAATGATATGAGCTGTTGTTGGTAAATCCAGGATTAGCCCCATTACCTGTATTAAACCACCTCGGTGAACTCTTCTAACCTGGGGACCACACAGGTCATCAGTGTTGCAGCTGTTCACCTCGATGTAAAGATTTATTTTTTTATTTTTTCTAATTACAGGCCCCATTAACACGCTATTTACATCCCTGCCTGATCTATGCCATTAAGAGATCAATAGCAGTTTGTTTAATTCATTCATTTATTCTTCTCTGTCTCTCTCTTATTTTTTTCCTAAAAGGTGATCTATATTCATAGATTTCCCCTGGAACCCACTGGCCTTTGCCTCTCCCGGTTCAACCACAATGATGTTGTTGCACATTTAGCCATTTTCAGACCCACATATCCCAGATGTGACAATACCGGGCAAGTGTAGCACTTAAGGAAGAGGGTCTTTAGTCAGAGTTAGGCCTTTTCATCAGCAGGATGTCAGGATAACTACACCTAAAAATTGCCCATTACATAGTCAAATAGCACATTTTTATTTGCTGGGATTTAGCATGTGTCCTTGTTTCCTGGCAGTGCTGTGCCACTATGTTCCATTAACAGCAGTTTATGGACCTTAGTAATGGCTTTGCACTATTGATAATGGGCTATGGGATGATTTTTAGAGGGTGACGTGCACAAGTACGGTGAATATTGCCTGTGGTTTTTTGTGTGTGTGTGTGTGGAAACACCTTTTTGTTTTTATCGTTTTCAGCCGAATTATTGCACACTTGAAATCTCCGTAAACATTTTCTTCAATCGCCTGTCATCTTTCTTATCCTCCCTTGTTTTTGCATGTTGAGATTATCCAACATACACATTAAGATCACATGGTTTACTGTTCATTAATGGTGACGTTTGCAAAGAGATGTCACTCCTGCTCTCTGCCATGCAAACGGATCTATACCTATCAACACACCATCGCACAGTCCCACTCATACCTTATCAGTATTCGCTCTAAAACACAGATTTGGAAATCACTCTAGAGCCGTTTTCAAACTTAAACTCATGAAAATGTTTAGATTATTTGGAATGGACATTTCTGGAGATTTCCTTTCACCTGTCAAGAAATTTTAAACATCTCTATTTAAATGTTTATATTTTAGTTTTGCATCCGTTTCTTTTTATAACTGTGTTCCACGTTCCCACTGCCCTTTCCCTGCTTCCCCTTTGCAATATTTCTGGACTTTCTTACACACACACACACACATACACACACACACACAACCTGACCATTGTGGGGCATGTTCCCTCTCACATGGCTGTCATGGCTTTTAGCAACTCTGTCATATTAATAGTGTATTTATTACCTGGTAGACGTTGCTCCACCCTCATCCGTCATCCTGGACACTTTGATTCAGTTTGCAATTTAGCTCTGATTAATTATCTCCGCCCAACAGCAACACCTTCCCCAGATATTGATTTTTTTTTTTTGGTCGAGATCTGATCAGACTCTTGGTCGGCCGTGCAGACGTATCATTTAAAGGAACTCTGTGTGTCCACTTAGAAAAATGATATATATAAAGCAGCATGCGCGGATACAGAGAGGGAGAGATGATGGACGTTTGTGGGATGGGGCCGTTCATACTTCCAAAATTGAGTTTTCACGCAAGACTGGGCTCGGACCACTGATGCTGACCCGTCAGCTTTTTCTACTTAAATCCACATGTCCCCCAATGAAGAGGACGAACTGTCCTCTTCATGTGACATTCATGACTCTGAATTAAGTCTTCAGAGCCATTGATTTTCTTTAAGTGAATAGGGAGGGTTAGGAATATGAATTAAGGTGTAGAGATTATCTGATCGCCCCCCCTCCCCCTTTTCTCCCCTTTCTCCCCACTTTGCACCACAAGCGAGGGCTTAGGATCGCTCATTGCTCAGAGGAGTTTAGATCTCTTTACCCCATCGCACAAAGGAGCGAGCACACACACCCACAAACACACCCACACACACTTACACACCACCTCCACATCCCTGCTTCAATCTTCTCCAAGGCTCAGTTTGATAAATGCCTCATTCTGCTGGATGAGCAAAGCGCTGTAGATGAGAGTGACTCTGGTCTTTCATTCTTTCCATTCCTGGCATTCTCTTTATGTTCGTCTATCCATCCATATCTTTCTATTGCTTTTGTTTTCTCCGCGTCTCAGGGTTATGAGGGAGATGAACAAATAGTGTGACTAAGATGGAGATAAACTGATAGTCTGAAGTGTGGTAAAACACAGAACACACACAATTCACCAAAACGGTGATAGTATGAAGCATTAGTCTGGAAACTCTTCGGTTTCTGTATAATTTAAAGGGTCTCGACATTACTATGTAAAGTGCCTTGAGATATTTGAATTGTTGCCATCCAAATTGAATCTGCTCATGAATGCGATGAACTCATGTTTGAGCAAAGAGGTTTGAGAATGTATGCATCAACCACGAGTAGCAGTTTTATTTGTTGTATTTAGTACAATTCAATGACAAAGGTTTTCTATTCTAATCCACATAAATCGTGTCCCCCTGCTTCTCTTGATTTGCTGCTGAGGACTACTGATATCTTCACTTTGAGTTGATTTTACACACGCAGCCAGACGTAACAGTCCAGCTAAGTCTCAGAGACTAGAATCCATAAAGCAGCCGTCTCCTTGTTGCTTAATGAGAATGAAATAAGACCTGCCAAAGCGTCTCCGCCTGCCAGTCTGTTTTCCCTGTGTTCAGTGCTTGCATCTGCACATTACAGAGCGCTCTATTGACAAACCCGTCCAAATGCACTTCTTTCACACAGACACACACACACACACACACACACACACACACACACCATTAGCCTGAGCTGCACACTGAACAAATGCTTTGTTTGTCAAAGCTTCACCCCTTAAACTTTTACGACCAGAACCGGTAATTTGGCTCAAGCGAACCCAAAAATCCTCTCTGGTGATAACTGTGATCTCAGTAATTGGAATATGCAGCGAAACTCTGATCTAAGTACTGGCTGAGGTTTGGTCTGCGATGATTGAAAGCTTTGACTGACAGATTCATTTCCTCTGTAGCTTGCATTGTGTGTACACGCCGCTCCTTCCCCGATGAGAGAATTCACAGCACACACAGTGATGCCTTGTGCTTAAAGCAATACTGGAATTGACTTTCAAACCCGTGCATAAGGTTTGACCTCATGGCCACATGGACACACAAGTGAGTTCCCCCTGCTCCCTGTAACCTTTTGGTTATTAATACATTTACTTTTCACCCTGCAGGTTTAAAAAAAAGTGTTTTGTTTGGATCTGGTGATAAAAAGAAATTCCAATGCAAGCCAATTTTTTAATTGCCAGCCCACTGTGTTCATTTCCTTTTGTGTGTGGGTTATGGCTCCGACGTGACGTGTCACCCACCGCAGTCTTTTCAGAAATGTTTCTTTTTTTCTTCCACTTTCAAACAGCTAAGTGAATTAAATCTGCTGCAGTTTTAAAACATGCCCTCGGGCCAGGTTTCACTTCAGTGGTACCAAATGGCTTTGTCTTGTGTACTTGTGAATGGCTGCACATGTGTATTAGCTTGCACGCCTCACACGCATGGGGTTGTGTGTATGCGTGTTTTGCCTTTTTCCTCTTTTCCGTCCACAGTGTCGACACAATACCGGCGTTTATGAGATTACCAGAGCCCATTTGTGTTCCGGCGGGAGCCATCTTGGCTCGAAGGAGGCCTCCGCTGGGAACCATCTGGGCTCTACTCAAAGCAGCTTCCACTCCGCCTCCCCTGTCCTCTTCACATTGTGACCAAAGATATTTACTTAAAAGGGAAAGGGGAACTTGGATTCGATTTGTGTGTGTTCATAAAAACTCTGAGATTTAACCCGATGATACTAATGAGCTCTGGGGTGGCACCGCTTCAGCTCGCTAAGTGACTGATGTCACATTAGATTCTCATTGGTTGCAATTATTGTGAAGTCATTAACTCATCATTTTTGCAGAGTTGTCTTTCAGTCAAAAATGTGACAAACGCTCATTAAAAAGAAAAAAGTAATTAATCTTTATCTAGAAATCGGACAGAATGATTGGATGGATTTTTGGAAACTATATATATATATTAAAAAAAAGCAGAATTGCAAGACCAAGAGAAAGGCAAATAATGCCAATCAGGGCTGTGACAGTATGCCAACCGCGGTATTGCGGTAATTGCTCACCGGATAAACGAGCTGTGATCAGTCCCATTTTTCAGATCGCGAGTGCGAAAAATTGTATGAATACTGGTTCTCCTCTGCCGACTGGTCGTGGAATTTAAGCCTCCTCGAGCTGGTCTTGTTCCACCAGTGGAAAATTGGGGCTTCTGCTCTCTTTATAGAAATTAATTTGTCCTTCTTAATTTCACATTTTACCTCTCCATTAGCCTCCATCATCTCTTGCCCACTGCCCGGTAAACTGCCACTTCCTTCTAATTTAATGATGCCGTCAAGGTCTCGGTTCCCCATGTTTTATAAGTCACTCTTGTTTTTGACTTTAGTGTTTTAGTATCGAACTTTCCCCACAAGGACAAACGTAACTCAAGCCATGATGAGTTCCCTGGTGATTAACTCCTAAAGTTGAGTTGTGCGCTTGTTAGTTTGTCTGCTCTTACTCCATCTGATTTGTAGGTGTAGCATCTAATTATAGCACAGTCCACTGATGTATACTGAAATCTCCATTATGTAGTGATTGTTGGGAAGCGATTGTATTAGTATTCACGATGGGTGCAGATAAGCTGGATGTCTGTGCTCATGAATCGACAATTATCACCTCTGCTCGGGGGGGTATATACAAAAAGTCCTTTCAGTGTGTATTTGGTGTGCGTGTTCCGCCTGTGTGATGCATCCTGTTGACGCTCCCTGCACTGATCAATCAGGTCATGTAATTTAGGTCAGATATTCTGCAGTATTTCACTGACATTCTCTCAGTAGGCGTATTTGTAATTGTTCAAGTCGGTGTACACTCATTTCATCCATCCAGTCTTCATGTGCCGTTGCCAGGAGCCGGCCAATCTTCCTCTGTAAAGTTGGCAGTATGTGGTAAATGAAGTCAGGAAAACAAAGTGGACTAATTTGCTTTATTATGAAAGAGCGTAGGAACACATGTCTGTGTTGCCAGTAATTTCCCTTACACAGCTTCTTCCCTTTCAGTATTTGTGTCTCGATATCACAATTTTTTCCTCACATTAAGTTTATGTAGAATTTTGTTCTACTCAAGCTAACTTTTGGGCGTTAATCAGAATTAAACGTAGATAAAATGTTCCATTGACTTCAGGATAGCTCTCTGCAGCGAAACTGAAAACTTGAGTTTCAACAAACTAAAAAAGAAGTGCTACCAGAAGGTATCTACCCTTTCTACACTTTTTCACATTCTGTACTCTGTAGAGACAGATTTTGTTTTTTTTGCATCAAATTCTTTTAACACCTCGTGGAGCAGACTCTGGGTCAGCAGAAGGCCACTGGCTGCACCAATCAGAGTTGACAAACTTCTCGTTGAGTTTCAATCTTCCTTCCAAATTGGACTTTTTCCCAGCTAAGAGTGTTACTTTTTAGTTGTTAGTGCCGTTTTATTTTTGTTTTGCATTCGCCGCTCCAGTAACAGTTCAGTTGGTTGCAGCCGTTCCCATTTTTTTTCCCCGCCGCTCGCCCACTTCGCCATTTGACATTTGGACGCTCGGAGGACCAGCGAGGCTCTAATAGCCCTGTTACATAACGGCTCCTGCACTCAGAGACCAAGTGAGATAAAATGGAGTTGAGTATCCGAGATAGCAGAGAGGAGGGAGAGTAAGAGAAAGCAGATTATACAGAATCAGATTGAACTTGGATCCTATCATGGTCGTGACCTGGGAGTGTCGACCCTGTGTCCTCCCTACTCTTTCCTCTTTGTTTGTTTCTCTTAATACATGTAATAGACCAGCAGAGTAATTATTATATGGTTGTTGTTTCATATAACAAATAACAAGAGTTGAAATATCTTTACAGAATTTGCCTTTTTGTTGTTTTTGGCTCGATCCAAATGGAATCTGCATCCGTTAAGTGGAAATACACAGTGTCAGGCTTCTGCAGTCCTCTGTATGTCACTGCCATATGCAAAGGTTGTCAATTTAAAGATTATCACGAGAGTAGATTATGCATTCATTAATAAAAGCTTTTAACTTTAGCTGAGAACAAGTCAGAGCAGTTTACAAACTTAATTCCCCTCAGATTTCCCTTGTGGCTGTGGGGCTAAGCAGCCCGAGTCTTAATCGCTTGACTTCTCCCTATCTCCTCAACACACCTGCCCTCTCAATTTCTCGCTGACTGAGGTTTTTGAGTGGGATAAAATCAATTGATTTTTTTTTCTTTTTTCCTCTTTTCTTTCCCTGGTCGTCCATCACTTATGAAACAAAACGCAATGAATAGATAATTAGCCTGAATAGGCAGAATTTGGTTACAGTCCATCGTGGGCAATCTTGTGCGATTATTCCTACTTTGTCAGCAGGGTTAGCCGTTTCCGAGGCCTCATTTGTTAACTTAAAGAAATTGCAACTTGGCTGTCACTAATCGCGAATGACTTAAATTGCACACACAAAAAAAAGAGGATGACAATATTTACAGTCTTTAATTAGTTTGAAGCGATACGCAACACATTCTCAAAAAACCATTTGTAGTGTTTCTTCACGCTCACATTTCTACAGTCGAGTCGTTTTATTTAACACACACCAGTTGTGTTTATTGGAAGCCGACAGTTGTGGTTAAATGACAATGTGGTAGACAAGTTGGCCTCTATGTGCAGGAAGACAAGAGATGACTGCTGAAATGGTATTTATGTTTGAAAGGGAATGAAACAGGAGCTCTGTGTGCCAGCCATCTTATCAATAGAGAGCTCACAGTCGTCCATTGATGTGTCTGTTTAAGAACAGAGGTGTCTTGTCAGAGGACCCCATTCACTTCATCGCTGTAATGGAATCTCAACCCTAATCTCAGATTCAGAACATTAACCACACTCTTTTTCTCTATTCCTCTGTTCTAGGTGGAAGTTGAAGTGGAAAGCATGGACAAAGCAGGGAACTTCATTGGCTGGCTGCACGTCGAGGGTGTGAATCTGTCGGTGGCGCTGGTGGAAAACGCTCTGTCCAAGGTCCACTTCACAGCGGAGCGCAGCGGCTACTACAAAACCCTGGTCTCAGCAGAGGAGGGGTGCCGACTGAGGAAAGAAAAGGTAGGTCCCGGGCGAGAGCTGCACAAACTGTAGATCATATTAAACTCTCAAAGTGACATAAAACTGTCTTCATAAAGCTTCCAAGGGGTGAATGAGACACCTGGAGGAAGACTTGGGAAAACCAGCGTGGTATCTAGTTCAGTGTTGTTCAGTGAGAGCTCAAGATACATTTGTCGTGTATCCCTGAAGATAGGCCACGGTGTCATGTTTGTTAGGGGGCTATATAGAAGCACTGACTTTTGTCACTGCAGCTTTCAGCCAGGTTACTACATCAGTATTTACCCTGCTGGCTTCCACATCCCCGATTTATGATGTCCTAGGTTGAGCTCTCTGTGGACATATTTTATGCTGCATAAATCCGAAAATGGCCTCTTTGTTCCCTGGCCGGAGGATTGTCCATTCCAATGCGAGCTCCCCCCTCCCACCTTCAGCTCCACTACTCCTTACTAGTTCATTAGTAGAGGTAAAGATGCAGTCAGCTGGAATAAAGACACTTTGGAACTGAGGGGAGAAAACATAAAAAGCTGTTTGTTCTAATAAGGGAACACACAAACACATTCTCTCTGCGGTCGGTACCCAGATGCTGCTTCTGGCAAAACGCAGCCCTCCTCTAAACAGCCACTCTACTCTTCTCCCTGGTAAACTTCCACAGGCTGACCTCGCCAAAGGGTAAAGCCC
Organism: Platichthys flesus; assembly: GCF_949316205.1. Classification (NCBI taxonomy): domain Eukaryota; kingdom Metazoa; phylum Chordata; class Actinopteri; order Pleuronectiformes; family Pleuronectidae; genus Platichthys; species Platichthys flesus. Next base: position 12,651,952 of record NC_084967.1, read on the forward strand.
ACACCCGACCCCCCTCACCAGCCTGACAGCCAATGAGGAGAGGTGGTGCCATGACCTGTTTTTTTTTATGTCACACCAAGTAGCGTGTGTCCATGAAACTATAAAGATAGAGGATACCCCAAGTGGTCCTGGAACATGAACTCGCTTAAAATGTATTAATAAGATCCTGTCGCTAGTGTGAGTTTAAAGAGACATGTTTTTCCACTTTTTCTTTCCTTTTTAATGTGTTTATAAAGTTTTTATTGTGTATGTAAAGGGAAGGAAGTTTAAAGGGAGCTCCTCTCCACCCCCCACAGAGAACACAGAAGCTCCTGAAACTCCTAGTCAGTCGTCCAATACTTCTGCGTTGTTGTGATGCCCTACAATTGCATAATGCACACCTAGCGGCTAGACTGGCATGCCCACTTACAAAAACATGCTATACGAGTGCGCACGCAGTTGACCAATCAAAACAGAGGGGGCCAGCGAGCAAATCCGAGCAGGCTGGGCTTTAGCGAGGGGCTTAAAGAGAGAGGAGCTACAACCAGGAGGCTGAATAGATGAGCCGCAGCGATGGAAAGTATTGGAGCATGTAAACCTTTGCAAGTAATAACCTTCATTTAAAATGTCAACCTGAATACGAGCTTAACATGCCTCCTTTTGTGACTCTGCTCCATCTGGGGCAGAGAGCAGCCACATATGTGTGCTTATCAGGGAAAGTTCCCTCAATGGGAGCCCTGTGATGGATGCAGGCCTCCTCTCGCCCTGCATTTTCATTAAGGCTCCACTAGTCACCCCCCTGCCAGATGCATGAACTGCCCGGCCAGCTGTCAGCCTTGTCCTCTTTCTCTCCATCTCTGTTACTTATTTCGCTCTCCCTTCTCTCATCCCTCACTCACCTCTCCCTGGTTGAGTCCTTAAGGATTCACAGATGCCTCCTCTCCCCACATAACTGTGATGTATCGCTGGAGCCGAGAGAAGGGCTGTGTTCCTTTTCCCTCCCCAGGATCTATCATGTTCACACTTAGTATGTTCCCTGCTCCTCTTTCTTCTCCTTCCCTCGCTTTTCTCACAGACGCACTCCATCTTTGTCTTCCTGCTCCGAAAATAGTGAATGAGAGCGAGCTTAAGATGTTGCGAGTGGTGCGCAGGTGAACCTGTGTCCGGAAGGATCCTGCCAGGGAAGTGAGCACACCGACTCTGCCATGTTGACTCTAGCTCCGGCGAGGAGGCACACACCTGACACCTCTGATGACAATTTCACTGCCGATTTCCTCTCGTCTTCGCGGCACAGAGACAGATTGACTTTCACCGCAAGGTTCCGACTTGAGCCAACCTGAGTGCGGACGGGGCTGAGAGGAGCAACTGCAGAACAGGGCCCGAGTCGACAAGACAGACAGTGATTATGTTTGATGTTAGTTTGCCACAGGCACCGGTGCACAGATGAACCGCGGCCTGATTTTGTTTGTGTGTCTGTGGGCGTGCGTGTTGTGTGTGTGTGTGTGTGTGTGTATGTGTGGATGCAACCCATGCAAGTTGAAGGCAGATGAGGTGGGACTTGCCGTTCTAATTAACCCGTAGAGACCATCCAGAGAAAAGCTGAGAGCTCGGCTTTCTCTTTTTTCCCTTCTTTCTGTCTTTCTCTTTTGAAGTTGGGGCTGGTCTTTGTCTGTATGTAGGCTGAGGAGGCTAGGTAGGGCAGATTGCATCTCCTCCCCAGCTCCCCCCCGCTCTTCCTCTTCTCTCATTGCCCTCTCCACATAGTCCCCACGGCTGTGGATATGGAAGGCATCGGTGGTACTGCTGTGTCAGGAGTCCCTACACGAAAACAATGTTGTAATCAAGTGCGCTCATAGGGTGTGAGTGGGGGCGTGTGTGTGTGTGTGCACTGACACACTCATTAAAGGAAACTCTGAGTTGGTGGTCCAGCGGGGACCTGGGGGACAGCGGGGGGGGGGGATCGAGGCTTGCTGGAGTAGCATCATGAACCAAAACTGCTTAGTTCGAGTGACTTAAGTGAATATTTTGCTTCAACGAGACCAATGGGACAAAGTGATTGTGTTCTAAATGAAGCATTCCGAAGGGTTTGAAGACGAGCCTTTTCTAGAGCTCAGCAGATTCTCGACTTGCGTATCAGCATCTCTTGGAACTCTCCTCACAGCAACCCCCCCCCCCCCCCCCCCCCCCCCCCCCGATTGTCCACACATGCAGAAGTCGAAGGCCTGGGCACATTTCCTAATTCTGTCCCCCTATTATGTTTATTTATGGCTGAGCTATTGTTTACCTAAATCTCTCTGTAAAGCGTGTCACCCTGTCAGAACCCATTGTCACGCTCTCATTATTTAACATTTACATGATTCAGCAAGTCGACAGACCCGGCACGCTGCAGAAACTTGTTTCACATCGTTTCAACAATAAGTCGGCCGTTGCCAAGCGAAGCTCATGCCTTCTTAAATCTTCCTTTTTTCCGCCTGGTGTTGCAAGGCATTCTCGTGTATATTTGGATTCTCCGAGGGGGGGGGGGGGGGGTGGGGGTGGGGGTAGGAAAAACAAATTCTTGCTTACCAGGCATCTCTGTGAACAAGATTCGTTGCAGAAAACAGTGCGTTTTGTCATTGTAGTGTGAGACGGCTCATTGCAGCTATTCATGTGATGTTCCAGTATTCCCGTGCCGCAGCTGGGCAAAAAAAATAAAGTTGACAAGTTAGCAGCAGTTTGGCTCAAGAGTGGATTGGGAGGAGCGTTTTTAGACTGAGGAGACCTCTGCTTTATCTGCCATTCAAGTTCCCCCTAAGCCTGAATTGGTGTGGTTTGTCAATATTTGAGTGTGGCTCAAGGGACTTGAAATAAAATTGAAGCGTGATAATGAAAAGGCACTGGTCCTGATTCTTCTCTGCATGTCAGTGCTTTTAAACATCCTTGAATTTCGCTATTTAAAAATGTCAATATCGAGACATGGAGGTAAAGCAGCCTAATGGAGGCTGAACGTCAGCAGAGGATACAAACATGCAACTGGAGGGGCATCGTTTTAAATAGGTGCTCTAACAATCCGCCCACAATAATGAAGCAATGGGCTTTCTGTCTTTTGCTGTAATTGCACAACCTTGACGGAGATAAACACTGTAATGGATTCCTGGAGTGGAGACGAGAAGATGGAAAAGAAGCAGAAATGAGGAACAAAAGAGGATAAGACAACCCAAGTTAAAGACATTTCACGTCACAGGACTCTCTTCATCGATGCCCGTCCCCTTTTCCTTTCAACCCCGCTCAGCCCTCCTCACAGGCCACTGTCTTTTCAGTGTTAGTGCATCCTTATGCTCACTGTCTTCACTTGTTCCCCCTCTCTTTTCTCCTGTGCTCCCTCAACTAATCATCCTGAAATCCCCTCCTATTAACCGGATTAATTCCTTGTCGGACGCCCTGTGTCGTGCCCTTGCTCTTCTGAGCTGCTTTATGGTTTTGCGGATGCTGCAGGACACTTTCCTCTGTGGCCACAGTGACTCAGACACCTGCATCACTTGTGCCCTATTTTCATTTAGAAAAAAATATATATATATATATAATCCCCCTGGTAGCATACATTCAGGATTCGTTCCCTATACTCCACATGTCAGTCAACACCACTGGTCAAAGGACGCAGAGTAGCATCGTTTTGACATTGAGCTTGTTGACGTGTCCTTGGCAGGAGCCTGATTGAAGCACATAATCCTGTTTCAGCTTTCTCTCCTTTTAGTGGGGTTGAATTTAGAGTTTAAAGTCCAGCGTCTCCCAGGGGCCTTCACACAAGTATGCATTTACACGTGGCTCACACCAATCATTGTTTGTTCTGCACAAAATGATCACAGCACTTGCAATTTGAAGTGATTGTGAAATGCTGAAGGATATGTGGATATAATGGTATGTCGCCATTGCTGACCCTTTGTTATTTCACTTCACTTGCCTCAGGCCAACGCTCTCAAGGGTTAAGTGAAAATATCTTTCAATCTGTTATTTCTAACTAAAGCCGTTTTCAAACTTTGCAGCAGGAGACTGTTCTCGAAACGTGCACTTTGACACCTGCGTTGGTTCTGATCCCTTGAATCTCTTCAGCTTCTCCTACGTGGACGGCACCACCGTATCATCCATTTTGTCTTGTTCAGCTTTGCCATGTGTCAGAACCTTCATTAACATGCCCACTTGCTAGCTGGGAGATGTTCTTACATTTTCGTGCTGGTTTTCCAGCTGGGCTAACTTCCACTTGGACCTTTGCGTTCTCCCATCCAGCCCCTATGGATCACTTCAGGAGACTCTTTTGAAAGCAGCATCATTTCAACGTGTTCTAAAATCAACTTCTCCCTGTCCTCCCATCTAATCTGTGTCTTCTCAGCAGTCGGCGCATCACACACCTGGCTAAACAGCAACATGCTGTGGATGAATCAAGATAATTGGGCTTTTAGCGTGGCTAATGGGCTTGTGTCTCTGAGTTCAGGCTGCAGGAAGTTTACCTCTCGTGGACTGGTTCCCATCTCGGGGATTAGCCATGGTTGGCATTCCGTCCACATGCGATAATAGGATTTCTATGGAAATCCACATGGTATTGTATGTTTTACCTGGAGCGATTTACGTCCAGCCAATGTAAAGAACTGCATGATTTGTACAGTGAGGCACCATTTACTGTTGTGTACTGATTCTTAGTCCTCTGATGTAGAATTACATACAAGCAGCCTTGTTTGCTCTCCATGGATGACAGTCCCTTTTCTATTAATACCACGCTCAGTGCCTCCTTAAGCCCTGCAGCCATTGAAACGCTTTCAGGGTTGCAATCTTTTTCTCTTTTCTCCCCCCATCGTTCCGGGCCTCTCATAGTGAAGTAACCTGTGGCAGTCATCAGGCAATATCATGGGGAAATGCTGCGGATTAATATTAAAGGAGCTCAGCTTTGGGGGCTTCAAGTGAAATAACAAAATAAATTTGACATAAAGTGTTGCTGAGTCAACCCATTGTTTGACCGAATCATTTCGCTGCAGCATTTCCCTATTTACTTCTGGCCGGATAATTGCACCAGCATTACTCTCCCAGTTTCATCCTGCTCCCCCATCTATCGCTAACGGCGGCCTTTGATTCAAGAAAGCGAGGCTGTATTTGTTTTATTGTGTGTTGCATCATGGATGACATAGCCAATCAGAGAGTGAAATTCAATTTCGGACTGGAATAGATACCTGTCCAGTCCATTTGAGAGGAAAAACCAGTGAAGGCTGAGGAAACTGCCTATAAAATCTGAATTAAAGTCCATTCGTCTGAAATTTGATAATAAGTAACCTTGTTTATCAATCACACTTCAACCAGTGTGGTAAAGGTACTGCACCAGTACTTAACGGTACCATCTTACAGTTCTTTACTCTCTCTGTAGGTCAACATTTGCTGTTGTGTTGTTGTCACTACTAGACGTATTTCGGTCGGTGCCCTTTAAAGCACTGAATTTGATACCCGACCCTCATAATGACTTAATCGAAAAGCATAATTGAATATCGTCCAATTCATCTCTGGTGATATCCTCAGGGGTCATGAGCATCCGCAGCTTGTTTGCATTTTCTCAATTGCCTCTTGGAACGCTTTCAGAACAGTTAGTTGCGAGGCTTTGTACGGCTGAACCCTGGCTAACAAAGAAAAGGCACTTTGTCTCGTTACATTCTGCCAACTCCAGCAAACTCTCATCTTAATTTAGCAAACTTGGACGTCGGCCATCATTGGTTTTTGAGGTTGAGTCTGTGGGGCCTATGATACACGCTGAGGACTTTTCGGAAATGTATCCTGAAGAGCCATTTACAATGCAGGTGTATGTAGAACTGCTGACTCAGTGTAATTAACGCCACTAAACCCAACAGTTAAAAATACCTTTGTTCTGTGCTAAGTGTTAAACTGTGTGCGTCTGTTCATTATTGCCCTTCTCTACTCGATAGTCTGAAGCGGATATATATGTCAAAGTGTCAGGTATGTGTCCGAACTCCAGGAAACCGATGGGTGAACGAAATGGTTTCATCGGCAGCATTTTTCTAAAAGAGGGGTGGGGGGGGGGGTCATTGCGTCGGTGGCGATTTGCATTTTATTGCCCTTTAAGAGACGAGTGGCTCAAACGGTGCCAGGAGTCACAGTACATCACCTCTCCCGTGGCCGAGGTGCTCATGCTCGCCCCCCCCTTCTGTTGTGAATTCATCATCCCCGGCGTTACAGCAATCGTTAAAAAAAAAAAAATGACCAATCACCTCTTCGCCTCATTAGAACACAATGCTGTAACCCGTGAGTAGGAGGTTTCAGTGACTCACGCTGCCTCAGCCTGCTGCGTCCAAATCAGCCACTACTACTGGTAATGATTATCTGATTCACCGCCATGATGAAATCACAACACGCCGCGACGTCTCTGTGGCACAAGCTAACTCACAGCACGCTCAGATAATACCACTTGAAATCTAATGAATAGGCCTCGAGCTCCTGAACCTGTTTTTGAAACCTCAGCACAGTTATTGCTTTGCGCTGGTTTAATAAAGTGCAGCGTGACATCTCCACACGCTTTTATTAATCACTATAAATGTCAAGTGATCTGCTAAATTCACAGCCGAATAATAATTCCGGCATTTGTTAATTTAAAGTGAAATCACGTGACAGTGAATTTCAAATCAGATGGGATTAAGGAGGAGCTTGTTGGCGGATTGATGTTGTGATGGCCTGCCCCAAGTGCCCCCCCCCCGTCCTATGATGGGTATCAACCTACCCAGTGACAGGGCATGTGTGTTTCCCATTGCCAGTGCGTCAATACACAAGCAAGATAAACGCTGCAGGGTTTGTCGGCCAGTGTGAGAGCACGGCGGGCTCCCAGCAAGGAGACCTTATCGCCTGCATGGTGGCCACAATGGGAGAGGTGACCCATGGTGACACCTCACATCACTGGGAAAGATGGAGAGGCCTGAGAGCTCCGTTATACACGTGTTTTATATGTACATCACGAACACCCAGGCTTCCCTCTGTGTTCATATGTGCAGCGTGTGCAGATGTGTGTGTTCGTGTGCGACTGCATACCAATTTCCTTTCTGTTTGTTTACCATGCCATAATGTTTGTAGGCCCGTTTGCGTGTGTGAGTCGGCTCCCGCCCTCATCTCTCTTCCCAGCCCCGTGTGCACAAAATGAACCGCCGACCACACAAAGGCAAAGAGCTGACGGAGGCTTTTTCATACGGCTGAAAGATTACATAATGATTCTCAGTGCACTGTGTACACGTCTGCACACACACACACGCACACACATTATTTTGGTTGCAGATGGAGGGAGGCGCCACACACACACACATACACACCATACTGTCACTGTCTCTTTTAAGCATGTGCAATCCCGACAGTGCAGCCTCAGACATACACATGCATGCTCTCTCGCTCTCTCTCTCTCTCTCTCTCTCTGGGGACACCCCCGTCCTACTGTAGACGGCACGCTGGACCCTCAGTGCCCCGAGGCAGAGAGACAGAAAGACCCAGGAACAGATCAGTGGACCCAGTGATGTGTGTGTTATTTACACCCCAGCCCCCAGTTCCCTCTGTCTGCCTTCATCCTCCTTTTCCCCCCAGTTCCAAGCCGCAAACTCAGCAGTCTGTCAGCTCCACTCGCGCTCTCGTTGAACACACATGCAAAAAACTCCTCCTTCCGTCTTCATCCGCATCTCGTTTTCTACCCCCACACACACACACACACACACACACTTTGCCGCGAGTCCGTGGCCGGTCCTCGGCGGAGCGGCACATGCGAGCGCGTTTTTTGATGAGCAAGAAACTAAAAACCGTAACGCACACTCACCGGAGCGAGTCTGTCTCAGCAGTCTCACCTTCTGCTCGCTGAATTATACATTCACACGAGTTGCAGGATTTACACGCTGACTTCAGAAATGTCATCTGAAAAATGCATCCAGCCACAAGGACATGACAATCCTAGAGAACACACACACACACACCAGACACACACAAACACACACTCTCTCAGATGAGGCATTCTACTTGATGAAGCATATAAACAGGAAGTCGGCCTTTTCTGTCTAGTGCAGCCTTTTCTTTGTGCACAGCTTTTGCCGTGTGCATGTGATCCGCTCTGTCCACGTCTCATCGATTTGTTTGCCCGCTTCCTTAAACTTTGGGTTTCTGTGCATCTTTATTATGCAGCTGCATGTTTTTACATGCATTTGTCTTTATGTCCTTGGCCCTGTGCTTCCTCCTCTCCAGTCATGCACAGGATTCTTGCAGGCTCTTAGCAGAGGTCCACAGGGGCAGGTTTGCGGCTGCCTCTGGTTCATCAGTGCAGAAATAACTCAGGCAGTCGCCTCCCCCCCATCCCCACCCTGCCGCACACCCTGCCACCCTCCCACCACTCCGCTCTCGGGACGAGCGGCTGAGGCCACGGGAGGAGAGAGGGCTGAAAAGAGTGAGAGTGAGGTGGAACGCTGGCAGAGTAAATGATGTGATATGACATAGTGCATTGCATTATGGCTGATTAACACATGCTCAGCTACGCCACCCGCAACAGAAAAAAAACAAACCCCAAGGTCTGCCCACCCGCCCACCTCGCTCCACTCCATCCCCCCTTATATCTTAGGGCTTCCCTCCTCGTTCATTTTTTTTTTTTTTTTCCACTCTCCTCTTCCTCTGCCCCCAATTCCTCCTCGATCTCCGCTGATGAAAGTGAGTGTGAAGGACGTGCGCTCACTGGAGTGTGGCTAGCGGATTATTTGATCTCCCTTTCTCTCTTTTTGTTGCTGGTTTTGTTCCTGTGAGGAGACACTTTTCCACTTGGTTTGCTGAGGACTGGTTGTGGCCGGCTGAGGGGAATGCACAGGCAGCACGCCTTGTATGCTAACAATTGATGCATTAAGGATCTTCCCTTTTAGAATACCTTTAACTTCAAGGCACATCTTTCCTTTTGAAACACAACCCAGTTAACAAAGAATTTACATTCGTTATTATACATGATGTATGATAATGTATAATAAAGCTTTGAATAATTTGCAAGGCGCCCGTATTGGCGACATTCCTGTGACCTTGCAGCAGTTTGCACCGACATCCTTGCTGTGATGAATCGGCCGCACCATTCGTGTGAACATCCATTAAGCGGGTGGAAGCAGCGATGGCATTTCCTCTCTGCAGATAACTGACATTTATGTGTGTTTGGAGTCATCAAGCAGGTGCTGTGAACCCCCCCCCCCCCCCCCTCCCGTTTTTTTTTTTATTATTTGCCGCGCTCCAAGTGTCCTCGCTAATCGTCCCTTGTGTAATCTGGGGAAATATGTGCGTTTGCACTAAAAATAAGAAAAGGCGACTTATAGTCATTTGCACACACTTTGACATTTTTTAGGGCCCCTGCTCGGAGCCACACTTAACTCCAGTTAATGTGGGTCGGCAGTGAAACACCCCTCTCCTCCCCTCTCTCACTTTTTTCCTCTTCTCTGCTGTGTAATGAAATGCTAAATATTTGTTTCTTCGGGGCACCATTCAAATGCTCTCTCTGCTGGTTGGGACCTTCAAACCTTCCCCCCCCCCCCCCTCCACCCCCCTCTTTAATGAGATGCTGTTTTACTAGTTCCGAGGCAGTAAGATTAGACCTCGTCACCTCAGAGGGTTTTTGACACGGGTTACGTGCTTTCAACAATCTCCGACCTTCCCCAAATAGGTTATTATTATTGTGATGATTGTTATTGCTGCTGTTGCTGTTACCCAGATAAACGCAGGTTCCTCTTGACCTCGCCTCGGTTGCAGGTCTTACCGCTGCAGTTGAGGACGGAGCTGGAAGAAGCTTGATGCTGACGCTTTATTACACCTGCTCATAGACTCAGAATCCTCTACACGTCGGCTGCATTCCCTTATTCTCTCCATCTGTTTGCTTTATGACTGCTTTCATTCTTCTGCCCTCTCTCACACAATCCTGCCCTCCCCTCCCTCCCTCCAGCTCCTCCACTGTTTCTCCCTCTCATTCATTTGCTCTCATCTCAGCACCTGCACAATTTCATCCCTCTCTCTCTCTCTCTCTCTCTCTCCCTCCCTCTCTCTCTCTCTTATTCCCTCTCCCCCGGTAGAATTTGGCATTCAGTTTACTACCCTCACCTCACATGCTCTCTTATGCTGTCTCAATGTTAGGAGAATGTAAAGTCAATTGATTCATGGCCGTCCTTAAAGTGCACCTTCTAAGAAGAGCACCCGAAAAAGAAGGTCGCTGCAGTTTCTATGAATGAGGGGGGGGGGCGCGCCGCAGCCTGCCAGCGCTGGTTTGTGGTGAGGCATCCTACATGTTGTTGTTTTTTTTACACCTTTAAAAAAAATGGTAGCCCCTTTATAGAAAATTGATGGGCCCTTTTTTCATGGGCTGTCAACCTTGGAGTAGGGTGACGTGTGGAAGGGAGGAAGAGACGGATGAATACAATGAGGCATGGAGAGATGGAGGTTTGGACCGATCGCTCTGGGGATTGACAGACTGGATTGTTTGTGAGTTGTGCCTGTCATGGTTGATGATCATTGCATTCACATGGACAGTTGGTTTAATCATTTCACCGGCTCGCTCTCCTTCCTTTCCACAGATTTCTAAAACCTCCACTTACTCCACTTCTTATTTTTTGCTTATGAGGCAGATATATATATTTACATGTATACCGTTAACTTCTGATACAGAGTTAAAACACCAGTATGAAATGAATTCTTTCTTTCTTTTTGTTTTTGTAAAGATTCAGGTTTAAAGAGTTTATTTGAGTTCTTCACCACTCAGTTGTAATTTAGCTCAGCCCACTGATACCCTGCTCGGTGTCCTGACTGACCCGCCTTCAGAAATCTCTCTATATCCAGAGAATGGGACCACTCTTTTTCTTTTTCTCGTTGCTTTTACAGTCTCTCTCTCTCTCTCTCTCTCTCTTTTTCTTAACCTCTCTCTCTTTCATGCCTCAGGGACAGACAGTTACATAAACAGGCTCTCGTCATTCCTGCATTTCCGATTCCCACCATTGTACCAGTTCCCTCTTCGGCCCCCTGCCTTTCTTTTTCTTTTTCTGTATTTCTCATTTTTTCACAGATTAGGTCTTCATCCTGCCTCTACTTCCTCCATGTTTGTATCCATCTCACCAAAGCTTTTTCACATTTAGACAATTGACAGTTAAAGTCAACTCATACAAAAATCTATTAAAGAATAAAAGAGAATAACATAAAAATTATACTTGCTTTTTGTAGGAATTAAGTATCAAACTGGCTCCTGAATACTTGATGGGGTGAACTGAAACTTTATTTGTTAAAATGCGAGCGACAGACAGAAGCCTGTTCTGAATAAATGCGCTCGGTGCATGGTGTTCTCAATTAGAGCCGAGTTGATTTCACACCTTTGTCAACATATTAGTTAATATGAAACGTCTCTCCTACAAAGATGCTGATTAGATAAGTTGTTCCTCAAACTGTCGGATTGGCACCACACCACTGAGTCTTTTTTTTTTTACAAATTATGAAATGTGGAAATCGGTGGCGATGGCATTGCCCTCTTTTTCTCCCCCACCTCCCTCTCACTTTTCCCTTCTCCCTCCCTTTTTCTCACTTTCTCTCTCTCTTCTCCACCGCAGCTACATCCACATTAACCTCTCTGTCGCTCTCTTGCCTTCCCGCATCTCCCACTTTTCCCTAATCCCCACCCGCTCTGCTCTCCTGCCTCAAGCGCCCCCTCCCTCCTCATACCTCAATTATGTTTCTTCTCTTTTAAATAAAGCGGGCAGATGAACAATGGAGTGGAAGGTGTGATCAGCATCCTCTAAAAGAGAGGGGGGGGGGATAAAAGAGTGAAAGGGAGATAAAAACCCACCCCCTGGAAAGCCAGTTGTCATGGCAACACTGTGGCAATCCGGGACAGGCCGGCCTGTTCATTAAAAAGCTGATTAATTGCCTTTTAATTGCATACTTATGCATTGTAACGTTGAGGTAGTCCTGTATCTTAATCACTCGGCTTTGTAGCCACTCTTTTCTCTTCTGTAATCTCCGGTGATCAGACGGAGAGAGAGAGCGTGATCTCCTGGCCGATAATCCGCCAGAGTTGATAAGCGTATCTTGTAGAGGACGGATGAAGTGGAAGCAGTAGGGATGGGATGGGGGGGGGGAGGATTTCGTCCCACTTTTAGCCCGGATGGTGTTTTTGTCACCGGTGCATTTTTCGGGGAGAGGCAGAATTTCACCAATTTGGCATCAAGGTCGTGAGAACGTCTGGCATGAACGGAGGACACATCTGAAGGACGGGGACGGTGATACCGGGGGTGGGGGGGTGTCATCCGGCAGATCATACATACAATTGCATAAAATCAGCGGCGAGTGCAAAACAAACAGTAATCGAACACCAGTCGAGTGTGTCTGGAGTCCATCTCCACAGCCCTCCACCTCTCCTTGTAGCCGCACCTCATTTTTCATCAAGGTTATCACGATGCACAATCACACAAAGTGTTTGTCTTGGGCCACAACTTAATTATTTCTGCCTCCCTCTTTGCTTCCGCCGCCGCCGTCCACGCCATCGGGAGATTGAGTGTCCGTGTCACGTGCCCTTGCACTTGCAGCTGGTCGCCTTTAATTGCGTGCCGATTCCCCGGCGCCGCTTTTGTCGAGCTCTCGATGACACCTCGCTCGGCTTGATCATCATTTAATGACCACACGTGGACGAGGAGACACCGACCAGGGACGAGGCGTGTGTCTGAACCGTGAGCGGCGCCCGGTGCACGCGCTCTCAGCCGGCTCCTGTACCCGCTGAGTGGGGGGGGAGGGCGCACGTGAGGATTGCGAAAACAGGTGTCTGATTCTGTGTGTGTGCACGTATTGCCCCCCCCCCCCAACCCCGATTACATATCGCGTCCACATGTCTTGTTTCCATGGTAACACTATGCCCTGCCCCCCCCCTCGGTTCACGTGCACATACCGACCACCGATCTCTGTCAGGTGCAAGTTAATGCTTGTTGCTAGTAGTACTTTATCAGGGGGCTGGCAGACCTGCTCCCACACCCCCCAAACACACACACACACACACACACCTACACACACACACACATAAGTGGATTAATTTGTGTCAATTTAAAAGTGTAAGAAGTTGCCACCATGATAGCCTCGGGTGGTTTTCAAGCCCTCTACTGTCGTGAATGTCAGTGCGTGTGTATACCGTGGTGGGTGGGTGGGGGGGCGAGGGGTCATATTCACCGTGTAAGCCCGGGCTGAGTAGCCTCGCCGCCTGCCCGGTGCCTCTTTGATGGCAGAACATCTGTTGGCTGTGATATGAAGCCAGGGAGTAACTCGACTTTCTCCCCCCCCCCCCCCCTTCTCCCCGGCTCTCTTTGCTTTCTCTGCCGTGAATTCCCCAGCTGCTCCCCCCCCCCCCTCACCTAAAAAAGCCCTGTCCCCCACCACCTGTGCAGTTTTAATGCATAATTTATGTGCTAAGTAACCACATCCATGAGGACTCATCCCCCCCCCCCCCCTCGGTGTGGTTTGGCCTCGGACGTAGAAATACACACCTATGTTTTAATATTCTTCTTCAAGCAGATTAGGATTGATTGGGTTCCAGCACCGGGGAGCGGAGCCAAGTGTTGAAATCCAGCGTCCCCACAGCCACCGGCCTGCATCTCCCTCAGCTTAAAAAGCTGTTTGTTTGAATGCAGTAACTCTTAACCGCCGCAGTGTCAACAGCAATTTTTATTTTGAATTTTCAGTGATTATTGTATAATATTCAAATACTGGCTTTTATTATATCAGTCCAAAGCTAGTCCAGGTTGTTTTTTTAGACCCAGTAACCAAATAACCTCTATTTTGACCTCTCTCCATTGTCAAGTATAGGATTGATTTATGAAATGTATTGGGTATTGGTGACATTGTTAGTTCGTACTGTCTTGTGTGTTGTTGTTCTTTCTCAATCATGGATACACAGTAAGTTTGCTGAGAGACATCTCTTCATGTGTCCCACTTGACATACAGTCGCTCCTAAATTTCATTTGACCTGGTCGTAAAAAAGACTTTAAACTTAACTACCCTCAGACCTGCAGGATCCCATATAAAGTCATCAGAAACACTGCATGTGTTTATGAAAACAGAATTGCCTCTCTGGAACTCTGGGCCTTCGACGCATTAAACCTTTATATCAACCGTGATATATTGCTGTTGTGTGATTTCAGTTTTTACAGCTTGTCACGCAGGCCTGTGTGCAGCTGACATGTTTTGTTACCCCGTCCACATGTGTGGCCTTGCGGGCCCATAAGCGGTCGTATTATATTAGCCCACTGAGGCAGGAAAGATGCCGCCGCCGTATTGTAGCTCAACCTGGACCAACTCTTCCCAAGGCCACCACTGGCCTTTTGTACACATACATGTGTGCTTTTCCTGGAATGGATGTTTTACGATGCAAGGCTGCCATGCATTATATATCTGGATATGAGGACGACAGGGAAGGAATGACAACGAAGCTTGTCCCCGCATGTGATAAATCATTGTTCCCCCACTGTCACGGCCCCTCTTACTTGGCCCACCATGATAAGGTGAGCCATCGAGGTTAATGTCCCATCAACAACCCCTCTTAACCTTGGAGAAAGGTTTTCTTTTCTTTTTTTTAAGGGGGTTGGACATGCGGGGGGGGGTAATGTCTTTTCTCAATTTTGCCACACTGACACCTCTCACTACACTCACTGACCAGTCAAGACCATTTTTCCCCCCCACAAGGTTACGCTGTTTGAATTAGAGGTTAGAAAAACCGAGGTGGCCGTGAGCCTGTTGTGTCGCCCGCTGTACATTATGATCATCGCACCTCAAATGAACTCTCAAGCGGTTGATAAATCAGAGCAGGGGACCCTGATCAGCTCCACTGTCGGCCCGTGTTGTGCCCTCATCGGTTCCAAGGATTTACCCGACATCAACCTCTCACATCTGTTACTGCTACTGAGTCATAATGGCCGGCAAAGACTGAGTTCTCCTACAACTTTTACAACCTTCGCTCTCAGGAAACCAACAGGACGAGGGAGAGGTCCTCTTTCGACTCTCTGATTTATTTTGATTGAATTTTCCACAAGGAGGCTCTTCCTGGTTTTCTTGTTGGTTTTGGTGAAAGGTGATTTGTCACTGAAGCCCCTCGTGACATTGACCGTGATAAATGAAATTATGAGCAGTGGCTGGTCTAATAAAACAGTCATTTATCAGCCATTAACTTCTCACCTGTTTATCAACAAAGTCATGTCACTAGAATCAATTATCATTTATGATGACAATAGAATAACAAGCTGCTCCACACGAGTGATTATAGAATGAATTATTGTTATTTCCTGTTATTCTAATCTATTTTGGTTGCTTTTTTCTAAAGACCTCTCAGAGTCTCTTGTCCCTGAAGGCAGAACCTCTGCTATGTTTCTTAGTTTGTTTGGCTACAACAAATGGATTAAATAACCTTCTACATAAGATTCATGGCCGGTAATTTTGTCGGTACAAAGTCAGACGTACCTCTTCCGGGAATTGAACCCCACGTCTCAGCTGGGATGTGGCCGAACGCCTTTTTTAATGAAGCAATTCCCCGTCGTGTTGATCATTCTCCGCCTGTAATGGCTTAGTCAATACAGACAACATCTTTGAGGAATGGGGAAATCCCGGGTTCCCCACCTTCTCTGCCTATGCAAACCTCTCCCTATTGTAAATGTGATGCCAACGCAGCTTTCTAATGAGCTCCTTCGCACTTTGTATACAGATCAAATTCTTTCCGAGAGCATATTTGTAGGTTACGGGGATAAACTTTGAGTAAATGCTGAGGTGTAAGACGGCATATGCTCCGAGTTTGTGGGTTTGGATTCAGGGGAAGATGATTTCAGACAGTGTTAAACTTTCACCTGTTGGTTTGGGTACAGACTTTTGAAGCTCTTTCCTTGAGTTCTAGTTTTGATTCCTATTCTTTGCAGAGTCTTCCCTTTGGTGCCATTTTTTTGTTTTGTTGTTGCACAAGTCGAGCTCACCCACCTATCATCCAAACAGAATAAAACCAATCAGACATAAAATGGGGTCCCATTCTATTCTTATGCGTAGCTTTAAACCTTTTGATGTTAGCTTCTGAAAAAAAAAAGACAGCGAGCACATTGAGTCTGAAAGAGACAAATGTGCCCTCAATTGAATTAATGAACCATTCTCTCCAAAGGGGATTCATCAGGGATATAATAGGGGCTAAATTGATTTACAAAGTGCACTCTTATGAATAACATGCTCCTATTGATTTAAATCATTCTCCGAGTGTGATCGGGTAATGAACGAACAATGGAACTATGTAAGTTCAAATGGGCCTCGGCTAGTTCGCTAGCTGCGTTGTTTCAGAATTGCACAAGTTTGCCAGGGGTCGCGAGGGCAGAGCCGCCTTGTCCACTGAGGTGTGTGTGTGTGTGTGAATCAAAGGACAGCGACATGTGCCCTCCGCAGCTGTCAAGTGCTCTACATGTGTCAGGGCAGCGCAAAGACGGGTTAACGAGGAATTGTGACGATGTCAAGGCATTCATTTATTCATTCATTTAAACCTGGAATTGACGATCGCAGTTGTGGGTGTGTACTCTGTGTTTCTTGTAACAGTTAATGGATTAAACCAGAACCATTTGTTTTAATTTTCCATCCAATGTTCTCCTAGCCTTCTTAACTGATACATTTTGGCATTTACCTGCTGAAAAAGTGCACAATTTGTACTTTTGGGTAGCAACTACGCTTTTTGTTTCACCATGCACACACACCGACACACACATACACACACACTGAGGAATTGACACGCTGCCACCTTTAATCATTGTTCAATCCAGCCCTCACCCTCTCGTTCTGGCTCTACGTGTTGGTTCAGTCATCCATCTGTCTGTGTTTTCATCCACCTGTGCTTGCATGTGCGAAATCTCCGCATGTTGCACCATCGCTCGGTCTGTGGAGGGCTGCTGCGCTCTTCATCAATTAGAAAATATTCAGGCGAACCAGCTCAAAGGTAATCACCATCAACTCTCTGAAGCCGAGATCCACTTAGAAGTGAAAGAGCTCCACTTCCATCAGAGAGGTATCTGGTATCTGCCATTGACAACAACAATGTGGCTGTAACCAGGTCTTAATTCCTCGGGAGCGAGCAAGTTTCCAAAGCAAATTTCAGAAACCACCCAAGTGGCTAATGTCTTGGAGAGTTTGTCAAAATGCCTATGAAAGGAAAAATAGATTTAAAAACTCGAAACTGCTGAAACGATATTAACTTTATTTAAAAAAAAAAAGAGTCAGACGATAAAAAGATTTAACTGAAACTGCAAGATTATTGAAGTCGAGCCCGAGAGGAGAATCAGGGTAATAGAAGATTAAGAGAATGAAAGGTGGAGGAGTAGAAAACTGATTTTGTAAAAATGGAAAGAATAAATCCCTTCCACACATGCTTGAGTTATTTGAGCCTGTGGGTTCTGATGGTCGCCATTTCCAGCGGTAGACCGATGTGCTCCGTCATCACACAACCCAACTGGACTCACTGGTCACCCACTTGGCTGCGAGTGTGTATTTGTCATTCAGGAGTTGTGAAGGTCAGCCCAACCTGCCATCCCTCGTCGCTTGGCCCCCATTATCAGGAATTGTTGTCCTCTCGGCCCCAGCTTAATGGGCTGCCTCTTTTCCCTTTTTCCCATCTTCCTTTCCGTCTATCGCTCCCTCTCTTCTCTGTGCCTCTCTCTCTCTCGTGCTCTCTGCCATTGTCTCTGGCAGCTTAGTGGCTCTAGCGTCTGGCTGCAGTTGCAGAGCAGCAGCAGAAGCAGCAGTCATATACCTGCATTCAAGTGGAACAAACAGGATGGTTGGCTGCTCACGGAAGGTCATCAGCCCTGGGCACAGACTGTGTGTGTGTGTGTTTGTGTGTGTGCTTGCGTGTGTGTGTGTGTGTGTCTCTTTCCAAAGAGATGGAACTCTACAGTGTCTCTAATACTCCGAAGCAAAACCAATGTTCATCTTGCTGTAATCACACTGACCGCTGAGGTCTCTTGGCAGCGTTGGTCACAAACAACCAATATACAATTGAGGATGTGGTTATTTATTCTGACAACATATTGTTAGTGTGAAATGTGTCTTGTGAGTTGTGATCACCGTTAAAGGCCAGTTCTTCACCCGACTCTCTCTGGAAACTGTTGGTCCGTCTGTTAGCAGGACAACTGGGAAACAATGAAAAATACTCAACCGCTTGGCACGACAAGTTCTGGAGGCGAGTGTTGAATGTTAATTCGGAGATCCAGGATTTTTTTATAAGAAGAACAATACAGATTTCCTTTGTTTCATAAATCGCATAACCAGTCAATTACACATTTATCAACAGCCACCATCACAGCAAATATTAGTCAGTTGGTGCTGTTTCATTATTGTTTCTAAAAACATCTTCTTAAACTTTCTAAGCTTTTGAAATATCCGTCCCTCTGTGATCCTCATCATTTGATCTTAATACAAACAGCTGCTGTCTGTTTTCATTTCATTGAAACTGAATTTTTTTAGCTCATATTTGAAGAACCTCTGTGAGATGTGTGACAGATCAAGAGTAACTGTTGTAGTCTAACCAGCTGTCTACACAGGCCGAACTCGTGATGTTCTCACAGCACACGACAGGACTCACGGCCGATTTGTACATACCTCCACTGATCAAAATCTCATTGATCCATTTATACTCCTGTTTAGAAACAGACGGGGCTATGAAGCTGCCGCTAGCTCCCTGCTAGCTTCAAAGAAGCTAGGTGCGAGAAACACACACTGGGCGACAACTCGGATGAAACATTAACACTTATGTCGGTTGCCAAAATGGAGAGACTGCTGATGCTAATCTGCATCTGCTTGCCTTTCTGACTTTATATTTGTGCAACCTTTTTAAATGTGAATATATCACCCATGTCCTCGGGCCTCATTTAGGACTTTCCTCTCCAACTGCACCTTGTGGCCGTGCCCCCCCCCACTCAACACGGAGTCAGAGGTCAACGGGGAAACCTTGTGGCGGCGCTGTCCAATCTCACCGTAATCCCATCTACTTGTTACCGCCCTAAATGTGCGGCGGAGAGACGGCCACCGGGCTAATGAATGCTGACACTCTAATCTTTGTCATCCCTAATTGGTGCTGCAGGTTTGATTAAAAGCCAAGCCATGTCAGCTCTATTGCAATGTGGAGAGCATGCTTATTACCACTCTCTGCGTCTACCAGCCTTTTGTGACTGTGCATATAGCTGTGTGTGCGTGTGTGCGTGTGCGTGTGCTAATAATGCACATGACTATCTAATGCTGTACAAAAACATGGCGGTTGATCTCGGGGTTTACCAAGCGTGGCTGTGTTTTCAGTCTTCATTAACCTTGCTTGCCCTCAATCCCCCGTATTTCTACCTGCCTTCTTCCCTCCTATTACCTTCTGTTCTCCTGCCTTTTTTTTTTTTTTTTTTGCAGCGTTTGTGGGATAAATAATTGAATGTAATTGGGTTGTACGACCCTGTCTTTTGTTAGCGGGTGTGGGGGGGGTGCTTATGTCACTTATTTCGTGGGTGATCTTTTCTTTCTTTCTCTGTCACTCACTCACTCACTCACACACACACACGATTCCCTCCTGTAAGACTGGTGCCGCTGTACATCAGCACATCAATGAGGTGAAATGATAATCTAATAAGCATGCTGAAGAGCCGGCATATCAAAAAAAAAAGAAGCCGCGGGTATGATTAACTAAGCTTTAAAACTAGCGTAGCTCTGCAGATGAGCCAAAGCGGAGGGAGGGGGGGAAATGACAACATTAAAACTAGCTAATCTAATTAGCTCCATGATACCATGCAGTAAAATAATTAGCCAGAACCTAATTGGCTAATACCGCCACACTGTTAAAAAAACAAAATAATCTGTCTGCCTCTTTCCTTCTCTTTATATAACCTTTAAAAGTAAATACCTCCCAAATAGCCCGGAGAAATGAACGGTAACAAGCTGCTGCTGCTGCACACGAATCTGGAGCTCAAGTGGAGCTCGCTTGCACTTTTTTGACTTTTTAGTTCCACACCTAGATTCTCCCCCCCCCCGCCCGTCTCCTTCTATTCAACATCTCCTTCACTCCCCTTCCGCAGCGTCTCCTCTGCAGGGAGGTGATTAGCTCGCTTTCATCCTGACCATCGTGTGTCTGTGCCCGTGTTTAATACCGTTACTTTACTTGAAGCTGTAAACACGCTGCCGTATTTAGTCAAAACAACTACGCACTTTCTCGGCCGCAGCCCTTGCTCTCTGTAAAGAGACACACACATGCGCACGGACACACACACATACACACTGACATCAATGCGGTTTGATATGTGGCCCAAGGCAAAGCACTTCCTCCTAATGAGCCTCCTGCCCTCTGTTTCTCCTGGGGAGCCGAAAGAGAACTAACCTTGATGCAGCGTAGACAGGATGTAACCTGCTCTTACACACACATACATACACACACACACACACACACACACACTGCAGTGCTTGTGAGGGACCACACAGGCTTCACTCTTCCCTAAGCTTGTGACACTCTCACCAGCTCTACACGGCTAATCTCTAATGTAACCCTAACCCAGGACTGAACCCTGACAAGACTCAATTCTCCAGAGGCGACAATAGCACAGTAACAAACGTGGACACACAGGACATGTCAAACTAAAGTCCTAACTTGTCCACAGTTGCGTCCCGTGGATCCTGGCTTAGGATGAAGTGTAACCCCTGACCCTGCCCTTAAAACCGTTTTTGTCAATTGTCCAATGTTTTGTATTTTTCATGTTTTCAAAGACACTTTAAATTGTTTATGATCATTTTCACTTTCAAATCATCAGTTTATTGGTTATTAGTCACACAGTATCTTCTGTTGATAATAACTCTACCAACATCTGCTGTGATCTGAAGTATCTTTGAGGCGTCATGTTGTATTTAAAACAGACAATATTCTGCTGGCATCATAGGGTTTGAGTTTAACCCGAGATAATGACTCGTAAAAGGTTTTTGTTGTTTCAGTTAAAAACATCATCAAAGTCTGGTTTGTCTTATTATTCTGGTTTCCATTATTATTCTGGTTCCCTCATAAATATGACGCATTTTGTTTTAAGTGCAAATGGACTGCATTGCTATTGTTTCTCTTATGAATGGCAAAGTAGAAAAAATAAGTTTAACACATTTAGTGAGTGGACATTTCAAAGACTTCCCCCAGGTCACCATCTCTGTTTATTCTCAGAATAAACAAAGCTGTTATATGAATTACTCAAAGATGAAGTAAACTGCCTGATTCTGCTGCTGAGCTCTGTTGGCGCTGACCTGTCCCTGTCATCTCTCTCTCTGTGTTTGTAGGTCTGGTCCAACTACGAGGAGAAACCAGTGGAGGAGGTTGTGCACGTGAAAGAGGAGAAGGAACGCGTGGAACACTACAGACCAGTATTCGTCACGGAGATTGCCGACACACTGCAGTTCTACGCCCAGGACGTAGAGACAGGTACGCTCCGATAAAAGTAGATCAAAAAGTTGCCGCAGGGACTATTTCATCATCCAATCCAATCCCACTATTTACTCCACCATGAGCAATCCCCCTCACAGGCATGGGAGTAAGGGCTCTCTTTGCTTCTTACTCCCTTTCAGCACAAGACAGATTTTATGAATGACAACTATCTCTGATATCCCCGTCCTCCTTTGCTGCAGCGTCCCTGCCAGCAGCAGAGACAAACGAAAGGATGCCCCACATTTTTATTGTTACTACAGAATGACAGGAATAAATCACACCAGCCCCTCGTGTCACCGCTGACAAGGGGAGGGAAGGGAGAGGAAAGTTTGGAAGATGGGAAAACTAACAATCCCTGGTATTCCCGCATGGCTGCTCCTTCTGACAAGCTCAGTGTGTGTGTGTGTGTGCGTGTACATGAATAACTACTCACATAATACCTCCCTCGAGCTCGCTCCATCTTTCAGGTAGTATGCTTAATGGTCCGGCCTCTGCTACAACAGATTCAAGTTATGTCTTTGTGTATACATATGTACTGCAGCCATGTTTATTTACGAGGGAGGATGGCCCAGAGTGGTTTGCTGCTTCAGTAACGAAGGTCAGACCGAGGTTATGCTACAACAACACTTCACTGGAGAGCCCCCTTGCTGGTGTTACCTTCAAAATACAGATAATGAGCAAATAGAATTGTGTTTTTCAGTCCATATATAAAGATGGAGGACGTGCGAGACTCCGTTTTCTGTTCACCGCAGACCGCTAACGGTCCGACGAGTCAGAAGTTCTCTCTACGCAAAACGCAAACAGAGATACTTTTCGTACATGTTGTAGCTCCAGATAATATCTTTTTCTATGTAACAGCTGTCTACATATGAATAAAGATAAAGCCGAAAGCTGCTGCATTTCGGGTCAATGCGTTAAGCCCGACCAGAAGGCTTCTAACCTCCAAACCTTGCCCCCCCCCCCCCCCCCCCGCCTATAGATTTAACATAATCTCTATAAACTGATTCTGCACGTGAATAACAGGGTAACAAACATGGTGCAGAGCTGGGTGGCATCATGGTTCCAGTCAATACACAGGCTTGTTTTTAAAGCACAAAAGCAGTATCCAAAACCAAACTTACTGGATAATGAACACACATCCATGTAAGGTAAAAGACCTAAAATGGCAAACAAAAAAAAATGACATCTTGACTTGTTAGTCTGGTCCATCTCCCATCCATTAACATGGAGGAGACCGGGTTTATGACCTTTTCTGGGGGTGATCAAGATGGCGCGGCTTCACTTTTCGGGGACAGTCATGTCGTTAATCTTTATAAACCTTCTAAATTCAAAATTATCCCAAAGTAAAGTTACGCCTTCTTGGCTGATTTAATCCGACTGATTTTTGGAACTTGAACATTCAAATCTTTGCCACCGTGACACCTTTGATTTAGCGACTAAATCATCCCCCTCACACAACTTGACGTTCGGAAAAACAGTTAAACCTGTAGTCACAAACCAGTTGGAGCAGATCACTGGCCCTTCATCGCCTGCCAGCTTGTGCGTGGGAGCGGCTCGGGATGCTGAGGCCTCCCTCTCTCCCCGCCGTCTCCCACATCTGGATTCTCTGGCAGTTGACTGTCAGGGGCCAGGAAATTGAACTCTTAATTTTTTCCTCACTGCCATAATTAATTAATCTGCCTTCATTTAGTGCCAGTTTGAGCCTGGGCACCATTCACATCGTAATCGCATGAAAATCAAACACAAGAGGGAAAAACACGCGGTTCCAGATTGTTGTTTTTTAAACACCCCGACTGTTTCTGAAGACTTAGTCACAACTATGTACTAATCGTCTTGTTGCCCTGAGCTGTAGAATAAACATGTAATGCCCTCACACCACCTCTGGCTGCTCCAGCTTCACTCCCCTACAAGTCAGGAGTCATGTTGAGGTTGTGTGCAAAGTTTTTCTTATCACTGATCAAAATCACGTGTCACCGGGAAGAGGCTGAAACGTCGAGTAGAGAAGTTGGCGCGTGTTGAGTTAATTCCTTCAGCCTCACTTGGCGTCAGCAGGGGAAACGTACAGGCTAAATGAGGAGTGGACCTCTTTTTGCCCTGTGTGATGGAATATGAGTTTTTTTTTTTTGCGTCTGGGAAACGATCAGAAATATTTCGTATTGATTTTGGAGACTTTTCTCATAAATTCTCTCAACTCTATTAGGGACGCGGGGAAACCGCAAAATGCAAAGCAATTACAACTTTTTCTAAGTAGAAGCCTGAGTGTTGCAATTTAAAAAAATGTACACAAGCTGCACTTTTCCTATACTGCTGCTTTAAGTTCATTTTGACAGGAGAGCTGTGAGCTATTTCATTTTTATTTATTTTTTTAGATGATCCAGCAATGCTTTTTTATTTATTTATTTCTCAGTTTAATTGGCCCCGTGTTCTTGCAGCAAGAGGCTTATGTGCTAGTTTAAAAAAAAAAGGTGTTATTCTCAGCAGGGAGGCACAGACTGACCAGTCCTGCCATGCTCGCCTCCCTTATCTATCTCTCTATCACGTTGTTTACCCTTCCCCACCTTCCTCCCTTCATCTCTCTCTCCCTCACTTCTCTTTTTCTTTCTTTTTTTCTCCTCCTATGGTCTTTCATTTTCGCTGATGCTTCCTCGGAGCTCTATTCAGTCATACCAGCCCCTTGAAGAGCACATCAAAGTGTGAGGACCAGTAAAATCATACAAGCTGAGTGCTTTGCGATACTATTACATGTTCAACGCTTTCTTCCACACCCCAACCCCCACTCGTCCCCCTCCTCTCTCTTACCTTTTCCCTCGAATTCTGAAGTGAAGTCATTCATATATTCAGATGAGCTCGGGGGCAGAGGCTGACTTTCATAAATATCCCTGTGATTGCAACTGATTCCACGTCCAAGAAATGATCAGGTGGATTTTAATGTTTGTGCCACAGTTTGTGTTTCACACCATGAGAAAATGGATTTTCATTTTTATATGTGCTCTAACTGTCAGCAGCACTTTGGCCGTTCCACTAAACCTTCTATTAAATCCTGTCCATCAAGTAATTGATTCAAAACGCTGAACTCAAAACAAGAATGGCACTTAATAGAGCAAGTCCACTAAATCTCAATCAGGCAGCAATCAAATTGCACACACACGCGTAGATATCTGTCCCCTAAATATGCCCAGTTTGACATTATACAATAAAGATGTTACTATAAGTAGTACTTCCCTCTCTGATATCAAAATTCAGAATATTTGTCAAATGTGTAGCTTTTATTCAGCCTGTAAGGTTAAATTAACAGTAACCCTCTCTTGAAAGTTATCACAGAGCTGGATCAACACCTTCCCTGATGCATTCCCATCAGAAGTCGACCCACATTACAGCCAGAGTGAGACAGTTTCTACCTCCGCACCTCCCTCCTCCCTCTCCTCCTCTCCTGTCGCAGTATTTCCCAGCTCACATCAGAGACAAAATTCATTCCCTGTGTTTTGGCCGCCACTGCCGGCGCTCCATTTGCCAGATGGAGCAAACGCTTTCATCGAGCACTCCTTGACCATCCTTGAGGTATAGCACATTAATGACATGGAGTGCAGGTAAAGTAACCCCCCCCCCCCAGCCCTCCTGGTCTCTGTCTCGTCTGATGTTCAGTTTGGAAGCCAGGAAACAAGCCTCAGTGAAAGATCCTTGGAACAATAGAATAACGCCACAGCTTTGCTTTTGACATCATAATGATGATAGGTGCGAGTCCATTTACTTAACCGTGGTAATCGCCGGCTTTTATCGTGGGTGTGAAGCTAATCATGAAAGGTAGCTGTATCTGGAGAAAGAAAATGAAATACAGCAGCGGCTGGCAGGAGAAAGACTCATTTTGCCGTCTGCCGTTAAGCTCCCATTTGTTTCAGCCGTTCCTTCAATAAGATATGATGAACTTTATTGATTCCACATAGGAAAATGAAAGTGTCACAGCGGCGAGAACAAAGAGAAATATTCCAGGTAGCTGGGTAATACTGGCAATAAGAAGTATGAGGTAAGAAAGTGCTTGGAGGGGGGCTGCTTTTTTGAATGATGAAGAGGAGCAAGGTGAGAGCGAGTGAGGAACGTTCTATGAGAGATGGGGTCAGGTGTCTGCAGATAGCACAGACGCAAAGTAACCTCAATTGACAAGCGCTTATAAAGCCTGATGCAGATGGTAGCGGATATTTCAGTGTGGTAATAAGAAGCGATGCAGACACATTCATTAAGTCGGCAATATGTTACTGTGGAAGAAAGAAGAAGAGGACGACGGAGGAAGAGAGATTCGTAAAAAAGAAATACTACTTTTATAGACATTAATATTGAGATGCATTTTCCAATGTGGCTGTCGCGATGCTTTTGATGAACACCCGATACCCCGTCTAACTTTTCACGCTCTTATCTTCTGAAATTACTCGTATACATTATAAAGAAAACGGCGTTTGTAATATCTTTTATTCTCCGGTGGGTCTAAAAGCGCTCTGTATTTTACCCCTTTTTAATTATTCACATTTAATTACTCTTAAGTGTGTTTTTTTTTTTTTCATATATGGATATCTTTTCACAAGCTTGATAAGTGATTAATTCCACATTAGGAATGGTTTCTCCACTGAGAAGCTTTAGGGATTGCGCTCTATAATCCTCAGTTTATTTAAGGGTCTTTATCTGTTGCTCTATGCGTTTATCTCTCATTGTCTCCCCCCCCCCACCACACACACACACTATCTCTCTCACTGTCCTTCGTACCACCGTTTCTCTTTCCTCTCCCTATTTTCCCTCTTTGTGTTGCGTTGCTCCCTCTCTCTCCGGAGGCTATATGTAATTACTGTCGGAGGGGGACCTGCGTAGATCTGTGTGACCTTGGTCACTCAGAGGCCGTTCCTAGCACGGGGGGTGCGGACGTGACTCTGCTGTACACCATGGTTGCTTTGCCACTGTGGTCGTGAGTAGACGTAATTAAAAACTCTCTAAATATAGCCCTGTAGACCTGATGGGTGTGTAGCCGTAATTGCTGGAACCTGAGAATTGGATGCTCTGCAGCTTTTTTAATTTTTGAAAGATGTACCTTGGAGCGGTATTAGTTTCTCTTAAAACTCATAAGCTGCGCTTCAATTTCACAGTCTCTCATAGTTTTGAATAAAGTTTTGAATAAAGTTTGAGGTATGAAACAACTCGAGACAGTTGAGATGGCTCCAGGAATTGAATTAAGTTGGAGGTTTATTGGGCTCGCCCCAAGCATGAGGAGACCCCGGGGTGGAAGCAGAACATAATCCATCTGGCGTGGGAATGCCTTGAGATCCCCCATGTGGAGCTAGGAGGTGTGGCTGGGTAGAGGGGCGTCTGGAAATACCCTGCATAGCCAGAGAGTTCACCTGATCTCGGCGGATAGATAGATGGACGGATGGATGGGTAGATAAACTGTGTATTGTGGATGTGTTCTGGAGGGTTGAGCCAGTGGATAATCTCGGATGGCCGACGGTCATCACAATGTTGAGCCCAGGATTATGCCCCAGTCAAAATAAATGCAGCTTTTCCTCAAGATTTCACCTACATTCACCGTCTTCCTCAACAGATGACTTTTGCTGTGTAATGGGAACAGCCTAACAGGGGTCATCATGTGACCTATATAGAAGTGGACTTTTTCTTCATCTTCTTAGGAGGACGTTGACCTGGAGATGAAACCCTTTGAAAAAGCTTGTAGGTCAATCAGAATATGTCCTCTTAAATTGAATTATTGTGTATATTGCGGCAGGGAAAGTATAGTACTAGAATTAGTGCGGCGGACAGCATTCAACTGGGTGTTGTCATATGCTCACCATGTCTGTTTGTGTGATCTTTGTTATCGCACCATGTTTGTGGTACACAGATCTAAATCCTGTCCAAGATGAGTAAGTTACAAAAACTCAAACGTGTAAGGTCTAGCCCTGTATGGGCAACCCTTGTTTGTTGATTGTTCCACTGGGCGTCTTTCCTTCAGGGTTTTAATTATCTTTGTTGTTGGTGTTTCCTCGCTAGTCGCCTCCCACGTTGCCCAAATATCACCTCCATGTGATTGGATATTTAGACCAGGCCCAGCTCGCCCGACAAACACATTATCTGCTCCGTCCCACCTCAGGCCTCAGTGGCAGCACAGTCGGTGGTACATCCTGTCTAGTGCTTGTGTCCTGGCTACCTAACAAACTCATAATTTGTGTGGTAACCACCCCCCACCACCCAAACCAGGTGCCACTCCGTCCGCATTATTCACACTTCTACCTTTTACACACAGCAGCTGTTCATCACCTAATGATGCTGGACCTGGCGAGGCAGGCAGGGGAGCTGTTCTCGTTCTGGCTCCACTTCATACCAGGGCCCTTTGAAACTGAATTCCATTATTGTGAAATGTTACGTTTCAATCTTATCTTGTCAAGAGCTTGTTTAGGTCCCGCAGCGCGAGATTTTCCATATTGGTTTATTTAGTTGTTCCCTCTCCGAGCTGGTTTTCTCTTTTAATTTAGTCTCCTCCCGAACCACGTCTTATTCCAGCACGGCTCCCCGACAGTGATCTCACAGCATCACTTGACACTGTCTCTGTTTTTCTCTGCTTGAGCTCCACTGATGCTGAGGGTTAAACCAACATGAGAACTGCTGAAGTACTTCATATTGATCAGGGTGTGTGGCCCCTCTAATTTAATGTCATGTCAAGGCAGCCGAGCAATGATTACTTTTTTACCACGGAGCTCAATAACAAAACACGGGTTCTCATTTAGAACTGGTTTTCACAAGGCTTCCTGCATCACCATCTTATTTCTGTCCCCCATTTCCAGTGAGAAATCTTTCGGTGGCTCTTTGGGCTTTAAGCCAAAGCAGTTCAGATGATTGACTCCTACACCAGTCGTTCTTCTTTTAAAAAAGTATTTCTTCTGAATCGTGCAAGTCCTTCATTTAGCAGACTAATTAAAACAACGAAGAACTAATTGTACAGAGAAGCAGAGAGTTTCTAGAGAAACGACATAGGAAAAATCCACCATGGTGTGAAATGTGACAATTGAATTAGCGATTTTGTTGAATAGTTTAATAGCCTCCTCAACTTATCGGGATTTATTTGCCGCACTGTTCTCCTGATACGGATGCAATTATGTTCAGGCTCAAGGAGAAAGTTTTTAATTTCAGATTCCGCCTACATAAAGCGTGTTGCTGTCTAAACAGTCAGAAGTCTCACAAGGCCTGAAAGAAAGAAGTTATTGTTTCTGTGAAATCTCTTCCCTCCCCCCCTCCAGGTCGAGGACCATGTATCTTTGTTCCTCTGCCTTTTATGTGTCATGTTTAATTCAGCTGAAGTGAGTGCGAGGCCTTGTTGTGGTGCCATTCGACCTCATACCTGCAGTGAACAAAGTAACCAAGCAGGTGAATGAAAGTTGCAGCAGCTGAGGCGGCTGTTTTTTTTTTATTTTATTTTTTACTCTCGCTGCTTCTTGCCACTGCAGCAGATGCAATATTTAGAGGTCAGAACCTGCCCGGATGAAGTCTCTCTCCCCCCCCCCACGTCCCCCCCACGTCCCCAAACATTCATAATTAAATGAGATGCGCAACTTAGCTTCTGAAAGGTCAGCTCACCTGTCGGTTTGAGTCGCGCTGCTTTTGCTCTTCAGGTGGAAAAATAAGCGCCTTCGTGCTCGTTCTCCACCATCTCACCGATGTCAGCTCCTGGCTCTATTACCGGAGCGCCGAATGGCTGAGTGACACTTTTCACAGCGGTGAGCCACTTACAGGCCCGAAATTGGCCAGGACCACCCCCGCACCCATTTCCCAGCCGGGTCCAATTCCCCCCTGCTCCTCTTCTCCAAACACAGGGCCATCTTATGAGTATATTTGGACTCCTCACAATCAAAACGGGGCATTAGCTGCAGTCAATGAGGCTCGACAGGTGGCAGAGAGAGGAGCGGGAGAGGCTGATGCAAAACAAAATAAAAAGAAGCCAGCCGCAGATGCTGCCTCTGTTCAGATATTTCACTGATGACTTTTCCAATTACAGAAACAGTAATTTGCCGTAAAAGGCTCCAGACTGCCGGGAAGGGTAGAATGGAACAGGGTAATTGGTGGTGGTGGTGGGGGGGGGGGGGGCATCACATGAGATATAATCCATATCACTCTCCAGTGGGAGTGGAGCAGCATTAGTCAAGCAGGGGGATCATTTGTTTTTTATAGCGGCCTCCCTCAACGCTCTGCAGATGCTGACACCACTTTAAACATCGCTCAGGAAAGGGAGTAAATGGCCTCTCTCTCTCTCTCTCTCTCTCTCTCTGGTCGTAGCTCCCTCCTTGTCACACTGTGTCTTCAGTGTGTGTACAAAACAATCCCCGGGTGAGCGTCGCTTCTTTGTTGACCAACCGCTGGGGGCATGAGACTCTTGACAGCTGTATGGGTTTTCCCGCACGCACACACGATATTGGTCCTCCCCGACTAGAGCCGGTGGATTTTTGTTGTTTTGTCGGTTGTGGCCTTTTATCTTCTGAAGTGTTGCTTGCATTTCCCGAATCCCGGCTTCTCCTCCACCCGCGAGGATAGAGCCCGTCCAGAGCTCATGCATATTTAACACCTCGAACTAACAGGTGGAGCTAAAGCACAAAGCTCTGCACGGCGACTGTGGAGCCCTCGGACGATCTGAACAGTGTTTGAGCTGTTGGCCTCAAAGCGAAGGTTCTGCTGTATTTCTCAGGCTACATCTCGACTGATGCATCACTGGTCCTGTCAACACGACTCCGGAGCTTTCAGGCTCCCAAAGCGGAGAAGCTTGGAAACACAGCTGGCCCCGGTTGAGTTTGAACCCTCTGAGGCTGCGTCGTCGTATGGACCAGTAGAAAACAAAGACGCCACCTACATTTGCTTCAGGGAATCACACGCCCAGTATATGGGACTGGTTCCCTGATATATACATTTTCCGTCATGTTAGCATGGACACAGGCTATTCCTCGTAATAGTTTTAGTTTCAGTTTGACTTCGTCTCACTCTGGATTCGCTCTCCCTTCGTCTCCATTCTTGAATGCTAGTCGATTTTCAGCCAGGTTTACGTTTCTGGATCGTCTCCAGATGCTTGTGTCCCCAGCAGGTGTCCTTTTCATGGATGCTCTCCGCTTTGTCTACCAATTCCTCCATTCTTATAAGCCAGGAAATTAGAACACTCTCATAAGCAACCATTGCTCCTCTTGGCCTCTGTCACATTGTGATTATTTATCCTTCTGTGGTTTAATAGCTCTGGTAAACAGCTTAATAGAATTCAGTGCTGATTCAGGATGTGAGGGTACATTTTGTCTTGATTCTACTGTTTACCACAGTATCATCAAATATGATCATAACCAACCTGTAAAGCTGTTGTCACTCTCCTTTTCTCTTTTGGTTCCTTGTTTTTAAGCCTTATCGTTCCCTCACTCCGCACCGGCCATTCACAATGTAATTATATATGATTTACAAACAGCTGTAGCCTTAATGGGGTATGAAGAGATTACAGAACTAGGGAGGAAAAAGAAGACGGGAGAAATACGGAGATGAGGACGGGAGAGAAACCGGCCAGAATCAGAGGCACTCAGTGGTTTGGATCTTTTTTCTTTCTTTTTTCTTTTGGCTCTGCCCGCAACACAAAATGAGCTCTCACGCTCCACAGGGCTCAGCCCTTCCACATGCAGATAGTTAGTTGTCTTTTAGCCAACATTAAATGGGAATCTGCCTCTGTAATGCAGTGTGTCCTGGCTGCGTTTTGCCTCCTAATGTGACTGCTGCTCACATTCACTCAGAATTTCACTGGGCTGCTGCACATGCATGAGAGTTTGCTCGATTGACCCCCACAGGGCCTGGATTTTCTCTCCCCGCATGTAAAACCCATTTCAGTTCCCCTCCACGCTGATTGCCGTCGGAGCCGTTCCTTTTATTGTGGTCATTTGTGTCCCTTTCCCTGTGCGTACTCGCTCTTCCTGTAAATCTATGTGTTGTCATAAGCGCATTTACACTATATTACGTCTCTGTGTGATATTGCCAAAATCTCATACCCAGATATTGTTATTTGCTATTCATACGTTCTCTCGACTGTGAATCGGGGCCATTGCTTTGCAGATGTAAAATGCGATGGCAGCTGTTCCCTCCTTTCCATTTTCATGGGTTCTTCTCGCCATATGTTTCATCTGTGGTTTGTTTTACGCACTCGGCTCTAAGCTCGTCCGCAGACTCTGGCTCAGACGAAGGTGGTAAAAGAGGTTTATTGTGTGGAATTTGGAAAGCCTGATTTTCTGGTTTGTTTCAGACTTTATCATAAACAAAACATGTCTGTGTCGCAGAAGGTCTTTCAGGTACACCTACCTGTTTCTGTATTAGATGGTCAAAGACTTCTGAGTCCTCCACCTCTGATGAATAGAAATGTGATGGAAAGATGTTTGGATGGCAGAACGATGTTGTGGTGAATTAACTGCATGACCCTGAGTTGTCCTTGATGATTTCTACAACACATATCCCTTCGCAAAGATTCTTAGTTCAGCTTCCTTGCGAACCAACCAAAAAGGCTTGAGGTACAATAGAGACATCTCAGTATTAAATCCTTTGGGAGGAAGCAGATAACAAGTCTGGATCATGTGAAGTCATCTCGAGATCACTCTCTTCCTGGGAAAGGGAATTGTCTCAAGATGCATCTTATCCCAGAAGCAGCGACAGGATGGCAACTCCTAACACGAAACATAATCTCAAACATTCTTGCAGAGGGCTCACGACATCACTTGGGTCCGGTTCAGTACGCGTCTCACACACTATTAAAAGATGTAATAGTCTCAAATTCCCCGACAGCCATGTTTGCGTTGCCTTTTTCCTGCCTGAATCTATCCCGAATGGAAGAACACAAAGTGCCGTCCAAAAGATGAAGAATATCACTGTAAAGACGGAGAGGATGTGAAATGACAGATGTCGTGGCGTCACACGGAGCTACACCGCACAGATAATGGAATAGCACTCCCGCACGCAGAAGGATGATGTGTTCCTGATAAATTCATAACGTCAAACTCCAGTTTGTCCCGCTCAGCAAATCAGAACTCCAAATCCCACCAGAGAATAATGACAATGGATGATGCCCACTAAATCAAACAAGCACATTGTAAAAATGCTGCATCCACAGATTGATTTGTTCAGTACCCTCTCTTTTCTTTTTTATTATTTCACAAAAGCTGGAGTGGACATCCGTCTGTGCAAAGGCTCCGGTTTGTTTTCAAGAGTGTAACCGGCCCTGACTTGGAACTAATTCAAGTGAATCTATGGGTCACAGCTTGTTAAGATTGCTGATCCATAACACTGCACTGTCCCTGCCCTTTGACTTCATAGCCCAACCAGAGCCTGTACAGTCCAGAAGCTATATGGAAAATCGGTTATAGTAGAACATACAGTGGAATGTTTAGTACACTGCTCATCATAGCTTCTCTTAAGATGTTGCAGTGTGGATTTGATGGTATGTTTCTTTAGCTGGTCTCCATAAAGATCAGTCCATTCATGCATATACTCTGCACGCGTCTATAGTGGGGGAACGGAATAATAACCATGTTTAATCTCCAACTAAATAAACCAGGGAAAGCCCACACAGAAATCTAACACAGGACTTTAACCAGGAGCCTTCTTCTACCAGACAACAACGGGGATAACCGCCACCCCCCCCCCCCCCCCCATACCACCTCTACATAAAGATGCTCAACTTACATCCATCAATCCTGTACAGTGCAGTGATCAATGTCTTCTTCTTCCAGGAGGAATAAAACGCAGCAAATCGGGGGTGCTTGGGAAACAAATTGTACAATATGTGCGAGAAGCAGTTTAATCACTGATATGAAATGGGAACAGGAAGCACAGAGGTTGACTTGAATGGCGTCTGTGGCTCTCTCGGGATGATTGAGAGTGATGCATGTGAGCAGCGCGAGCAGTGACGGGACCTTCCGGAAGAGAAAAAAAAGCCTGATTTGTATTTACGGCGGCACGGTGGGTGTAATTCAAAGCCAGCGAGCGTGATGGCGGCGAGGCGCATTTAGGCGACCCATCTGATCTGACAGCGAGGAATTGGCTGTCACACGTATGACACAGAGATGCGGCAGTCATATCATCTCACCATCAGCAAATCAGGACACTGCTAAGGATGTGGCATGTGAGAACCCCCCCCCCCCCTCCTCCATTTTAATGTATCACCCAGTTGCATCTACATACCATCACTCAGGCCGGCTTTTACCATTCCCATGAATAACGCATTGTTAATTAGGCTCAACTAAGAGGCTCCATCCATTAGTTAGAGTATTAGTATTTGAGTATAAACTGTATATAGCAGGTAGTAGCCCTTTTAAAGGGTCGCGTGCCATTTATTTCGGTTCTCCCCCCCCAGCGGAACATGGGAAGAGATATAAATATGTGTTGTGTAAATGTACACGCATAAATATACACTGGTGCACTTGAAGAGGGAAGACGCACGCTAACCTTTTTTAATTAGATTAATAAATCAAGGAAGTGGCCCGGCTGCAGCCCCGACGCCTTCCCAGTGAGTGTGCACCACGCCGCCATGGCAAAGCTGGGGCGCAATGATATCACCACACCACCTCTGAGTGTGTGTGTGTGTGTGTGTGTGTGTGTGTGTTTATGAGATGCAGGCAGTTCATCCAGCAATGTTTTTCCAAAAACTGCTTTCTCTACAAAATGCTGAGGATGTGTCTGCATTGTGCGTGTGTGTGTGTTTATACTCTTATTCCCCACACTGCATTCATCAGCAGTTGGTGAAGCAGTAGGTGGCCAATGAGGTGTTTGGACAGCCCCCCCCCCCCTCCCCCTCTCCCCTGACCCCCTCCACAATCAAACTGAGCTCCCAGTTGTTACCTCCACACTTTTTTTTGTTGCCCCCTCTTAGTTTGACATCACGCTAATGAAGATTTCCCGCTCACGGCTGGTTGGCAGCTGCCTGGCTGTCTCAGCACAGAGAACCCTGGGAAAACAAGCTCATTATTTATATATCTGTGTATTATATTTACCAGTATAAATAATATAAGGCGTTAATGACGACTCATAGCAGCAGTGCAGGGGTAAGGTGTGTGTGTGTGTGTGTGTGTGTGCTGCCTTCCCTCAAGCTGTTTCACAGAAACACGTATAGTAAGCAGAAGTCGCTTCACACACAGACTGTATCCGTGTGCACATGAAATCAACACAATGTGTTCACCTGAGCTGTGATGAAAACACAAGTCCACATCTTGTCTTAAGCTTTCTTTAAAAAATCTGGAAAATATCCTTTTTTCTTCATGACATATTTGTATTTATGCAGATTAAAAATATCCAGACCTCAGCGCTTAAAGCAGCTTCGGATATTTGAAGAGATTTGATGGAATATATTCTGCCGTGTGAGGGGACACAGTGTTCTCCTAATGTTTGCACATCTTCAAATTTCATTTTTCATTTTCAAAGTTCTCTGTTAAGCTTTTGAAACCAACTCACTCTTTGGTTAAGTTGGACCCTGGATCTTATTTCATTTATTTATTCTTAAACCTTTTTTAATTATTATCTATTTTAAGATCTTTTACAACAGGAGAACAGTATCGGGAGGATCTTGGGCTTCATGCCTGCAAACACCCTTAACAGCTAAATCGATGGAAAATAGGCTTGAAATGTTCAGCCATTGAATTTCATCTGGGCCATTTGACTAAATCAGCTGCTTTGATTGATCGTGCACACAAACAGACGCAGAGAGCACAAACAGATCGACTGTATATGTTGCACAAACAGCAGCAGGTGAGTCTCGGAGATGCATATACATAGAAGCGCTCACAATCAGCCTCCCAATTGCAGTTGATGGCTGTCAATTAGGCCTCCATTTACCACAGTCATTGAAACCGCGCAGCCCTCGCTCACTATCTGCTTTTTCCTTCTGCAACTATATCGACAGCCGCAATCTCCCGAATCCACTGTAATCGCTCTGCCCCTCATGATGTAATGGTTTGATCGGCCATAAAGGCCCATGGGGGAGAGCAGACGTGATTTACTCAAATCTGTATTTCTCCAACAGGGTCAAACCAGCTTTAACTACGCGGTGGTGATGTGCCAAGAGTCACAAAAACCACCGATAATGTTTCTTCTGGGTATTTCTGCTGTCTTTTGGGGTTCTAAAGGGCAGTTGAGGTCAACGTGGGTTTGGAGCAGACTCCATGTGGCATAACAATGGAGGTGTAGCGTTTAAGATTTAAAAGACAGTGTCTTTCCTCCACATCCAAACATAAATCTTTTTTTAATAAATGTTTCTTTTCAGTCTGAATGAAAAGCTTTGTGATCTACCGACGATGAATTGCTATTTGTTGTGCTTGTCCCTATGAGTTAAGGGAGTGATGCAGTTAAACTTCGCCACGTTGTATCAAACAAAGCTGCATCGTGCAATAAGGTAATAAATCTAATTTTCCTTAATAACAAAAGAGAAGCGATTACGAGAAGATTTAGTTACAAACGGCTCAGACGACCTCCAGAAACATCCTCAGGTTGTGTGTGTGTGTGTGTGTGTGCGAGTGTGTGTGCACAAAAAGCTCTGCGAGGTATCATCCGACTTTATTTCTCTTGTGCTGATGAATTTATTCAGGTCTGCCGAGGTTGGATACAATGGTTTTCATTTTCCGCTGTTGCTCCAGGATCTGCTCTCTGTCAATCACTCAGTCAGGCCAACATGCAAACCAAATGAAAAACGCCTGCACCTCCGCCGCCGAGAGAATTTAATGAAATCTGCGACCCAATATTTCCAACGTCCTCTCTGTGGGGAGTTGGAAAACATGTTTTAAATTAGATTAAATAGTAATAAAGGCAAAGCAGCAGACGCATCCGTGTCAAGGTGTGTGTGTGTGGGGGGGTGTCTCTGTGTCACAGTTGTCACTCATGCTGTCGCTGTGTCTGTTTCAGGAGCCCAGTTGGAAAGTCTGATGGAGACCATGAGGGCAGAGATCGCCGCCCAGCCTCCAGTGGAAGGATCCTACGCCCCGCGCCGAGGGGACCACTGCATAGCCAAGTTCGCTGATGGTGAATGGTGAGCAAACACTTTGATACTCAAACCCATCAACGACCCACACTGACACTAAAACCAGTTCCTCATCTGTTCTATAGAGACCTAACTGATCTGTCCTGGTGGGTCAGAGGTGACTGATCCACTTTAAATACTCTTTAATGTCAATTTATAATGAATTGGGAAAGGGCTCTAACTCGACTTTGTACCATGTTTTCCTACACCCTGAATTCAAGTAGCATTAAGCCTGGATAGAAACACATGTATCAGAGCTTCCTTACCTGCAAATCTTACCTACAAAACTTCACAATTCTAACTTAAGTAAGTTTATTTAAAACAGTTTGTCGAGCGACATCCTGCACGCGTGTTATGTTGTCTTCTCTCCGTCGTCACGGTCACATGACACTTCCCTTTTTACCTTGTTTCTGTTTAAGCCTGTGATGTGTTAACTGCAGAAACCCTCAGGGTGTAATTAGCTCACTGCCACCGCTCTGGCCCTGTAGAATCAGCAGCCGCTTGACAGTAACACACACACACACACACACACACACACACACGCACACCTCTTCATCTTGTCTCTGCACCGGATGCTGGAGGTTTACAGATGGTCATGGGGACAGATAGAAGTCACAGTGATGGAGGGAGGGAGGGAGGGAGGGAGGGAGTCAGGAAGGTGACGCCGAAAAAAGATCACAAAAGTGATGATGAAAAAAGAAAGTTCCCTGAAGCAGGTGTTCTTCTCTCTTCCCTCTCTCTTCCCTCGCTCTTCCTCTCCGGGGTATTGGGGGCCAAGCGAAAGTTATTCTCTCGCTCCAGCCTCCACAACAAGTTGTGAAAACCCATCACTCCCTTTTAACCTGTTGTTTGTAAAGACGGAACAATAATCCTGCACCCTGTGGCAAATATCTGAAATTTGTCTTTTAAAAAAACAAACCAGCTCCATATGATTCAGGGAGCTAATTAAGTTCATGTTCACATTGTGTCCACATCTTTGTATTTCTGTGACGCACGTGGAATGTCGGCTTGTTTCATTAGGGGGCTAATTAGAAATCCGTTGCCTTTCAAGGCCTTTCAGAACACCGCGGAGTCAGAGTGAATCGAGAGGAGGAGGAAACTGTGTTCATCAGTCTCTCACTCCGTCTCTCACTCCTCCTCCCGGCGTCTGAAGCTCGTCTTCCCGTTTATCGTCTTTAACTTTCTTCTGTAGTCTCTCTTCGCCCGTGTGGCTCTTCTCTCCCGCTGTCCTTGCGTCGCTGCCAGTTTGTCTTTGTCACTCGCTCGTGTGTGTGTGTGTGTGTGTCGTGGTTGAGAGTTAGACGAGTGGCAGTCAGCTGAGGATACTGAGGAAGACATTCTCTTCTCCAGCTTCTGTGTGAATTCATTACGAGGATTCAGCTCCGATCACAGCCTGTGTGTAAAGACAGTCGACATGACGGCTCCCCCAAACAACAGTGAAACCAAAACATCTTGATTTCCCTGCTGGGAGTTGGCTGCGTTACAGATCCTACGTCCTGCCAGCTCCATGTTAGTGGATGGGACGTGGGCCAAACGAAACACACGCTAGTTCTTATCACACTGGTTTGTGTATTTCATGTAAGTTTGGTTTTTAATTGGTTATTTGAGGCTGTAAAATGGACTAAAACTTCAGGATTGAAAACTAAGTTTGACTCGCGATCAATCCAAAGTTGGTTTTGACAAAGATAGCGTGTTTGTAACCATCTTTATATACGGTCTAAACTTCAGGAGCTTACTTTAGCTTTTCCTTAATTTGGTCAATAATGTGTTTGTCCATAGAATCAACTTCATCTTCAATCAACAGTCTCAGAAAACCAAATACACCAAAGTGCTCTTATCATCTTATCATTAACACTAATGCTCTCAAGTTATTTTTCTACAAGACAAAAACAGCCTTAAATTTCTGTCCTTTATTGCAAAGAGGCCTCTGTGCAATTTCACAGCCTGTCCTGATAACCTGATGTCCTGATAGAGCCCCCCCCTCGTCCACCCGGTGTCCCCCCCCCACACTCCCCCGGCCCCTTCATCCTCGCCTGCTCCTCTCCTCCGATCACAACAGACAGATCCTCCAACACCTTCCCCCCAGGGAAATAAGCACGGAATCATTTACTCATCTCCTTTTTCCTCTTGTGCCCTCTGTCTTCATCTCTTGCTCCCCTCCACTCCACTCTACTCTCTCTCCCTCTCTCTCTCTCTCTCTCTCTCTCTCTCCCCCTTTCGATTATTCTCTTGCCGCTGCAGGTACAGAGCCCGGGTGGAGAAAGTTGAGTCGCCGGCGAAGGTGCACGTCTTCTACATCGACTACGGCAACGTGAGTAACCCTGTGACCCAATGTTTGACCGTGTGACAAAAGCCACCGGATGTTGTATGATCATCGCTAAAGCAAACAAAGCAGTTGTATCGGGCGATGCTCAAAACCCCCAGCCGGAGGGAACCCAGCGTCTGAAAGGGGATTTCTTTTCTCCAGTTTACTCGCATCTACCCAGACACCAGTTGTTTGCGTAGCTCCATGTTCAAAGCAGCCTTAATGTAGCCTTCAGCGGGAGTTTTCAGGACAAATAAGACGCAGGCGTATTTGTTTCCCTTTGTTTACGACTGAAGCAAATGGTACAACTG
Source organism: Platichthys flesus (assembly GCF_949316205.1). Classification (NCBI taxonomy): domain Eukaryota; kingdom Metazoa; phylum Chordata; class Actinopteri; order Pleuronectiformes; family Pleuronectidae; genus Platichthys; species Platichthys flesus. Next base: position 12,691,053 of record NC_084967.1, read on the forward strand.
AGTACAACCCCCCCCCCCTTCCATCTCAGTCTCTTTTTTTATTTTTTTGCCCGTACTCTGTGATGATGAAGGCACTCTCTCGATTCCTTGTGTGAGTGCGTTATTGTCTGCGTGTCCCTGTGCCCCACGTGCGCACACATGCTTGCATCACCAAGTGGCTCATGCAGCCAACCCCTGGCCCGCGGGAGATTTCCCATAATGCAGTGGAGCGGCACAGTGTGTGACTGACCTCGGAGTGGGGGACAGCTCGAGGTTTGGCTGGCAGACGCGATGCATCCTGGCATGTTGCTGAAAGTGTGATTCTCCGAGGCCAACCTGGTGCACACACACACACACACACAGACACACACACACACAGGCTGCTATCCACCTCGGCCTCTGTAGTTTTGTGTCTTCTTGGATTGAGTCATTCTGGCCTTGATTTCATGCTGCCGTGTCAGGAGCTATTAGTCACAGGTACAGCTCCATACCTGAATTATTATATGATCATTAGCAAACACAGCAGAGCACTTTTGCCTTTCATTTTTAAAGGCCACATTTACAGTGCTGTCAAACTCGAATATGGCGTCAATAAATCTTAACCTTCTAATCCATAATAAATGTTGAGGGTATTCTCTGTCTAGACTGTACAGTCCAATGAACACATTAACCTAAGATATGGGGGTCATTAAATTAACTCCCCATTTCTAAGGGCTATATTTGTCTGACTTTCCACCAGCGTGTTCTCCCTGTGGTGATCAGCGATTGACCATTACTCACTCCGGCTTATTCCTGTCGGGACACATTAGCTTTAACGCATCAATTAGTGTCTTTCATTTACTGAAATTTGCGTTTTTGTTTAGATTCTGAACTTGAGGTCAGAATCAGGGTCATTTCAAATAGTCAACGATAAAAAAGCTTTTCAGCAAAAACACACAGATGCAGTTGCGACATTGCACGTGACAGGTTGGAAATGCAAGTTAACATATTCATGTTATTATTAGACATTCATAAAATCCTTACACAGTTGGGATATACAGTCCCTTCAGCGATGATTTTATTCAAACACACATAACGACACCGGCAAGTAGTGTTGCCTTTGGCGAGTCTGCTGGCGTTTAACCCGACGTCTATTCTCATCTTTACTCATTCTTCACCTTTCGCTTGTCGCTGAGCTCCAGAGCAGATGGCTCAGAGAGAGCGGTCTCAGCGCGGCTGTAGAAACAGCTGTGAAATGAGCGGTAAGGTGAAATATACACGCATGCAGCTCTAAAGCTACAAGTACCAAACCGGTATCTGTCCTTCCTTCACATTGCAAAAGTAAACGTGTGAGGGAACAGGACGAGTTCCAGATGGAGTCTTTGTTGAGTTGTGTTTTTGAAAATGTTCGAGATGGATTTAAGAGACAAAAATGTCATCACAAGCTTCCAACGAGCTTGTTGCATTTTTCTGTTTCATGTGTCTGTATCACTGTGCCCACATCTCCTGTAACTTGTGTTGCTGTAGTTGTAGCATGAGATGGAAGTGTGTCGTGTTTGCTTTGAAGCCGTCTTCATCTCTAACAAATACACAAATTACTGTCGAGCTTTTCCGCTTCACGCTCTCGAAAAGCCTCGCCCTCCAAAGTCTGATCATTTTACAGAGAGTAAATATTTCAAACCATGAACAGAGACTTTAGGAGCTTTAGCACCAGCGGTATTTGCACATAGTATTACAGCCCTAGTCAAAACAAATGTCAGTGTGTCTGTTTAATTGCAGAGATCAACATCGTGCAGGCTGCCTCGAAAGCTGTTCTATATTGGGTCTGATTTCTGTCCTCTCCTCCTTCCCTCAGAGAGAAGTGGTGTCGTCCACCCGTCTAGCTGTCCTGCCCCCCGCCTTCAGCACCAGGACCCTGCCAGCACAGGCCACCGAGTATGGCTTCGCCTTCATCCAGGTCCCACAGGACGTAAGTGCACGGACGCTCACGCACACGCATATCTCTTAATATGTGTCGCCGCTGAAACGCTTCATAATTAACTTCCAGATATATCAACTTCCCCTGTCTCATTTTCTGCCAGCTTTTGAAAGTCGACTTTCCTGGCAAGACATAAAAACAGTTCTGAGTTTCACTTATTGCACGAGGTGATGAGTTTGCGACCGACGGAGAAGTATCGAGTTTTTTTTTTTTTTTTTTCATTCCCAGCTATAGTGCTCATCCATAATGCATGTGGTACAAAGCTGACAGGGCCTTGAACATGAAGCCATTGATTTACTCCAGAATAATTGAGATGGTATCAGAGACGCTTTAACTTTATATCTGTATTGATTCGATATTTCTGCACCGAACCAAGAGTCCCAAAGTTTCTGTAGATAGATCCTGAGTTTCCAGGTTCTTGCTCAAATGTCCATCTGATAGTTGAGACGCAGTTAGTGTTTTTTTGGCTTTTTTTTTTTATCTGCAGTCCGAAATCCTCTTGTTTACATCAGCCTGTGTTTACCTAACCCCCGGTGTGTGTTTGTCTCCGCCTGCGTTTTGAGTGTGTCAGGGGGGGGTCAACTCCTTGGAAGCATCCTGATCCGGCAGCTTCCAGAATATTTGGTGCAGATACAAACATGTTTTTTTTTATACCAGAATAACCTCTGGGTGGTTTGGTAGTTTTACGGAAATTTGTTGAACATTGCATGTTTGTAGAATATGTCCCTAGAATTAATTAACTAAAGTTAAAATAAAGATTTTTGCAGTGGTTAGCAGCACACGGAGGCCAGTTTATTAGGTACACCTAGCAAAGGCATTTAGCTCGTGCAGTCATTTACAGTCAAGTTGCTAATCTGACTGTTAAGTCTTATTTTTGTCTCTGGTGAAATGTTTAAAGCCCCAGCTTCCCTTATTGGCTTGTTTTTATTTAGCATCAAAGTGTTACTAGGACAACTGTCATGGGACTACCTGCGTCATAACTACATATGCTTAATGTTTTTTTTTAATGCAGCAATGCTTATTTTTACTGATTCTTTTTTTTTATAGAAAGCTTGTCTCAGTTCAGTGGCTTGGTAGAAGCTGTATGTTAGTGTGTGTCTGTACACACACTTGTAATCCCTGTGTGCATGCTATCACCTGTCTCATGAGTCAGTGTCTCCTAAAGGAAGTGGCCCATCTGTTGGTCCAACCCGGGGGACAGAGGCATCACCTACACTTTACAGCCCACACACACACACACACACACACACAGACACACACCTCTCCCTCTCACTCTTCCTCTGTCACTCTGCATCTGTCTCACCCCTTTCCTCTTCTTTTTGTTTCCTCTTGGTTTTGCTGTCATGTGTTTGTCGTCTGGACAGTTCCGCCGTGTCATTCACCCCGACTCCACGCCGCCCCACTCGCACTGCACCTTCGCTGCCGCACACAGGACAGGTTGTTGTGTCTCTGTCGCTCAAGCTGCCAGGCGGTGCCCTGCACATATGTCTGTGTCGACTATGAAGTCGCACAGCTTCACAGTCGAGTCTTTAAATCCTTCTTTTTTCGCGGCGACAACATAAATCTGCTGCTTTCTAGTGCAGTTTAATGAGATCCTCCAAAAAGTGACATTTGTCTGATGTTTTGTAGTGAAACAAAACTGAAATTAGAACTTGTAACTTATTCCTCTAAAGAGAACGTGTTATTTCGATGTCATCTTTCTGTAGAGACAAACACAAGCACATTTCAAGTCCAGTTTTACCCTGGATGGTGTGAACTCCTGTGAAGCCGCGTCCTCTCCTGACACCCGGACACCTCAAGGATGCCTCGTCAGCTAATTAAAGAAAGTAGTTAATGTCTGGAGAGCAAACAGATTAAATCCCCTAAAATGCCAAATAAATAAAAGTCCAACCTCAAACGATTTCCTCAAGGTTACACAACTTTCCCTACAATTTATATTTGTGCGTTTTCAACACTTATAACTCGCTGCCGTCAACATTTTCTCTTTAAGGGTTGTGTATTGATTCTCTCTGTACCGGCTCCCTCACACTCGTCTCCACACAGCCATACACACTCTCTTGTAATGTGCGTGTCCTTTATACACTTCTTAAGCGGGTGCTCTGTGTGAAGGGAAAGTGAAAGATGGATGCGTTGGCTTTTGAAACGGTTCTTTAGAAAAAATCTTTTTATATTCCTCTGAGAAGGAATCGAAGTATACATGGTAATAAAGTTTCATTACCGAAGCTTGGGTTTAAATGGGCTCAGATGTTCAATGTAAAAAAAATCATGCCACAGTAAGTAAAGTGGAAATATCTCAGCCTGCTGTTAATGCGTCAAAGTGTTTTAACTGGGATTGTTCTGCACATTAGGTCGACAAGACGGGGGTCACTGGAAGGCTCTCATTAATTTTGTATAACACCCCCCCCTCCTCCTCCTCGCCAGTGTTGACGCATCCTTGTTCTGTAATACTCTCTTCCTGCGGTTGTCTCTCTCCTCCCGTCTCGGCGGTCTATCTCTCCCCCTCTCTTTCTCTTTCTGTCCCTCTCTCTCTCCCTCTCTCTTTCTCTCTCTGTCTGTCTCTCTCCCCCTCTCTTTCTCTTTCTGTCCCTCTCTCTCTCCCCCTCTCTTTCTCTTTCTGTCCCTCTCTCTCTCCCTCTCTCTTTCTCTCTCTGTCCCCCCCCCCCTCTCTCTCTCTCCCTCTCTCTCTCTCTCTCTCACATACACCGACTCTTCCTGGGCCTCTCTCTCTCTCTCGCTCGCCCTGAGCTCCCCTGCAGCATGGGTGACAAGCTGACCAGGGGGAGAGCAGGGACAAAAACAAAGACCCTTCGTTTTTTTGGTGCCTTGAACAAGCTTCCCTGCCCACACATGCTCACACACACACACACACACACACACACACACACACACACACACACACACACACACGCACATACCCAAGGGCGGCTAGCTTGAAGGGGGTTGCCATGGAGACAAGACCAGGGCAAGAAAGAAGGGAAGCAAAGAGATGGATGGTGCAGAGGAGGGATGTATGAAGGCCAGGGACCCATTTTTTGTTTTTGTTTTTAAGTGTCTTCCTGTCTTTGAAGACGCTGCTCCCTTTGTTATCGTTTTTTTTTTTTCTTGTTTCTGCCTCGATCGCCGGAGGATGTGAGGTCAGGTTTGCACCGCAGCCCCCCCCCCCCCCCCCCCCCCCCACCGGGCACACGCGTTCAATCAAAAGCTGGCCTTTCACATTCTAGCGGGTGAGGAATAAGAGACGTAACTAACTGAAGAATGAGAGGAAACGAGAAGAAAGGGACATGATGAGGAGGTGGAGGAGGGCAGGTGACATTCAGGCCATTAGAAACTTCAGCCCAGCTTGAATCTCTTCGCTCTTGAACCGGCTGAGGAGGTAATTTCCACAGATTACAGTGATCAGGAAGTAGTTGCCGATCGGTGACTGATTCGTTTGATTGCGACCATGATATAACGCAAATTACACCCCTACCACTTTAGTACCGCTTTCTCCCCCCCCCCGAATCTCATCCGAACATGTTCATGCATATGTGGCCTTTTACATCAGCCTCTGCATTGCGTGTCTTTGTGTGTGTTTGCCCATCAGGAGCCATCAGCGATAACACACTAATTATCCCTTTCACCTCTTTTCCTCACTTTCCCTCCCTTCTCCATCTATTCCATTATCTCATCACCCTTTTTCTTCCCCCTCGGCTGATCACACCATCTATTAATGCCCCATTTCCTCTCCTCCTCTTCCTTCCCAATCCCCACTCCTTATCAACGTCTCTTTCTCTCCGTGTCTCTCTTCCAGGACGACGCCCGTGCGGACGTGGTGGACTGTGTGGTGCGGGACATCCAGAACACCCAGTGCCTGTTGAACGTGGAGTACTCGGGGGCCACCTGCCCACAGGCCACGATACAGTTCGGGGACACCAAGAACGACGTCGGCCTCGGGCTGGTCAAAGAGGGATACGTCATGGTGGACGTCCGCAAGGAGAAGCACCTGCAGAAAATTGTAAGTGAAAACTGACGTGATTGGTCAAGTTAATTCCCCTGTTCAAATCAATGACACTGTGTGCACAGTCTGCTCTGATTGGCTAGCTGGTCCGGTCTGTTGTGATTGGTCAGAGCTGCCGGACTAGCTGCTAGGTGTGCATTATGCAAATGTGCGTGTTTGTAATGTCCCTTGACTGAATTGCGTAGGAGTTCAATTCAATTGTGTTGTGTTGTGCACCACATGCATCATCTCAAGGCACTTTACATTGTGATGTCGAGATCTTACAACGTTACAGAGAAACACAACAGGTCCCACTACGAGAAAGCATGCAGCGACTGTTGAGAGAAAAAGCTCACTACATTTTCAAAGTAACATTTTTTGGATTGATTAGCGACACTCAGTTGCAAGTTTATTGTATACCACAAGTAAATGCATATAGCGAGGGGAGTCAGTTATGATCAAGTTGTTGTGTCTGATGAACTGACGAGGCGTTCAGGAGCTTCTGTGTTTCCTGTGGGAGAGAGGAGCTCCCGTTACTTTAGGCTTTTTAACTTTTACAGATTATTACAAACTACATATGACAAAAAACATATGAAAAACATCTTATGTCATTTTTGAGGTTGGATTTATTGAGCCGGTCATTTCCGTCAAGTTCTGTGTATTTAAGATTGATTTCCGAGCCCTTTACTCTGACGGCCCTGTCTTTTAAATCATCTTAAACTCTTCACTTCCTCCTGCTCGCTTGTTCCTCTGCAGCTCACAGTGGTATGGATAAGTGTTTGTGCTGCTGTTGTTCGATCTGTGTAGCACGGAGCAGGCCTCCCCCCTTTTATTTGATGTAACAAGGTCCATTTGCCGCCTGTGTCTTTCTGACACTCCAATAATTACCACATCTCTGTGCTCGCATACCACTGCCTCCTCGCTTCCAGCTCCGTGTCTAAATCCATACGTGCAAACTTGTCTCAGTACGTCTTGTCTTGTGATCACTGCACCTTTGTCGATCTACACAACGAGAAAATACACAGTTTACACAACAATGGCGGCCATTTTGTCAAACCATTTGCTGTCCCCTCATTATGCTAATTTGCGCAGCCGACTCAAAGCCTCTCTGTACGTGATGGATAAAGAAAAATGGAGGATATTTGTTCCCCCTGCAATTACTGCTGCTGCAAATCCCTAATATTAGTCACTCTGCTGTTGGCTTAAAAATCCATACGCACAAAAGGGATGGAGACATATGTCCGCCAGAGTGTAATTATTTACAACTAAAACAAAAGGTATATTTATATAAATGAGACGCTGTCGCACATTTGTAAACGCTATTTATCCTCTCGCGTACGGACGTGTAAGTAACTCGTTTCTCTGCCGAAGCGATTAAAGCACTCCGGGCCCCGGCCGTCAATTGAGCTCTGTGATCACATCGTTGTGAGAGTGTTTTGACCTCTGACCTCTAAAGAGTAGCCAGAGATCGTAATGCAGTCTCTGGGTAATGGACCCTATAGACAAAGACAGTGATTAAAACCTCCCAGCCATACAACTAATAGGCTTATAGACGGCATAGATTTAAGGTTTTGTTGGATCAAATGGTTTCTCGTTAGTATTCAGGCGCATCTTTTCCAGTGTTGTGCTTCGTCCTCGCCGGCTGCAGATGTGTCGCCAATGCATCTACACGAGCGTGCTGAGGGAAGTTCCACGGTTATCTTCTTGTTGATTCCATCCGTCAAGTCCGATCCTGAGATCTTCCATGTTCCCAGCTCGGAAAAAGCGAGCTGGAGTCTTATTAGTCGTCTTTTCTAACCATGAAATGGAGTAAATATGCTTCTGATCCATAGAATATGTGGACCTGCCTGAAAGAGCTGTGTAGAGTAGCTGGAAGGCCCAGTTTGAATGATATTGGTGTTGAGGGATATAACAGTGTCATATCTTTAAATATGAAACCAGATAATGACTTTGTTCGATCTTTCCTGAACTTAAATGTGTTAAAAAAAAAAATCATTATGGACCAAATTTTGAGGATTGAACACTTGATTGACAGGAAATTAATCAACTACTCTGACATTCAGCTATTTCTAACATTTTCAAAATCCTTTCTCGGAATTATGGCTTTTCAAATTTGAGGATTTGCTGCTTATCTTTTTCTAGCACATTTAATATCTTTTGGATTTAAACTCAACAACACAAGATATTTTGACTCTTGACATTTGAGGAGAAGACAGAGTTTGCAGATGAAGTTAATGAAATTCACTGTGAAAGTTGTTTCTTTACCAAAACTGATGCCATTGCTTACCACATTCACTCTCATGGATGGATTTAGTTTAATCTTTTAATTTTTTTGTATGGCTGCCTTTTGTTCCAGTTCCCTCCCGGAGTTGACCTCTTTTGTTTGCAAGGTGCATTTCTGACTCAAATATTTATGAGCAGCACTGCAGCTGCTGCCAGTGCGACAACAGAAAACATTGTCTTGCCGAGGCAATGAAGCCAAAAACCGCTCAAAGATACAACCTTTCGTTGACCCCTGGATCCGTGCCCCTGCTCCTTTTCATCTTTTGGAAAGTTTGCCTAGAGCTTATTCACAGTGGGGGATCCAACCTTGAGTTCCTCTGCTCCTCCTTCCTCTCTTTTTCACTCATCCAGACTATCGGCTTCTCCGAGCTGTGACTTTTGTCCTTCCTGTCTGCTCCATTTTGGCTCCATTCTTTATTCATTATCCATTCCAGGGGATTGGAACATGGTCATTGTAATCTGTAGTGCTAAGCATTGCATAACAGATGGGCTGTAATGTTCACTGGCTCTTGAGTGACTATCAATAGTCAGTCATAAGTGCACTGAAGGTTAACACCAGTCTTTGAGAGTGGCATTGTCCCAGAAGAGGCAGAGCACAGAGGGATATTCATCCATTTGGGGCTTTTATTTATTTTCTTCCCGAGTGCATTTCAGCCTTAAACCCTTCACTGGCTGCTGCCTACTCTGCGCACCATATGGAGCACATAGCTATTGTTGCAGCCATCCATCAGTATCATGGCAAAGGAAGAGGATTCATGGTGAAAGTGTAGGCGAAAAGATGATCGTGCACCAGCTGCCGGCCTCTCATCGAGGGGAAGCGGGGTATTAAAAGGAAGGAAGGCAGGCAGGCAGGTGGGTGGACAAACACTAATCTAAATGATGATTGATAGACTGTACTTAGTGAGGGGAGACTGACAGCGACCTCGAGGTGTGGACGGACAGTAAAGCACCAGATTAAAGTACAACAGGGAGGAGGTCCTGTGGTATGGAAATGACCCGTAACATCACCGATGAAAACCAGAGCACCCATCAGCACTCGGTTGTCAGGTTTTTAAGGAACACCCGACCAAAACTAGTGCCGCCATTCGGAGGTTTATGGAGGTTTTAATCCAACGTGGAGGACTAGTGCCCGCTCTGAGTCCACCTGTGTGGAGTGGGCTGTTTGTTTGGCCCGCGGTGACGCTGGTTGCTGCTTTTCTTCCTAAAGAGCGGCTGCGTGACTCAGTCCACGGAACCCCGAAGCTGCAGCTGCTGCACAAAGAGCCGTTCACCTGCTTATTCAGAGTTCAGTGGAGCTCGACTCAGTCAAACAGAACCTCGAGACGGAGAAGCAGCTGTCTTTGCCGCTTTCCCTCAACGCCACCACCGTCGACTCCCAGCTGGTTGCATTTTTATTCATTGCTTATGAATATTTAACATATCGTGTCTCCTACACCGCACTTCTCTGGGCCTTTAACAAGTCACATTCCAAGTGTGAAGCCGGTAAAATGAAAGATTCTCGAGATACGAGAGCCCCCACACGGACAGAAAGTTGTGGAATTATTAGAACAATGTAGTTTTTAACAGTTGCTCTGTGTTTGTATAATGCTATAATGCTGCAGCCGTCCAAATGACCGCACACTTAATACCAACAACACGCCGATACCGTCTGGCAGACAGATCTAATGTCATAAATACCAGGTTTAATCCGTCATACATCTGTCAGGTCATGTGTAGACCTTCTGCGTGTGTTGTTTATGAGCCTTTGGTATTTAGATTATCATCAGTGAGTGATATCTGTGCTTTATCACCGGATCAGGGCTGGAAACAGAAGAGGGAGCTTTATATACAGTAGTTACAGTATTTCAGCCTTTGTGAGCTTGTAACTGTGTCACTTTGGTTTCAGTTATAGCCTGAGCCTTTTCTTGTTTTTGTTTTTTACTGCCGACCGTATTTTCTTTCTCACATGTCTCACCCGCATCACGTTACTCATCCGTGTTGATCTGGTCTTCATCCTTATTTGTCGCCGCTCAAACTTGTTATACTCGGATACAGATCTTAAGAACGGTTCTGTTTCTGTGGAAAATAGATTCTAGGCCCCACAGTCCCCTTACTTTCAATCAAGCTGCAGCACATGTCAGACACTTGTAGACATCAGTCCTGTAAATACGCCTTTTTTTTTTATCAGGATCCATGAATTGTTCTCTCTCTCTGACATTTGCCAAACGCAAACAATCTTTTCGTCTTCTAACACCACGCAAAGAGGGATCTCATCCCTCGCTCGGACCTGAGACTCTCCCTCTGACTTCATGCCTTCACCCCCCGGCACAGTCCGTGTCAACCACCAGCCACTGCTCGGATGGCAGGTTGCCACGTTGGCACACACACACACACACACACACACACACACGCTCTCTAACGTATTTCCTCCTCGTTCCTCATTTCTCTTAGCGTCTCTCTCCGCTCATTGTTCAGGACCTGATTTCTCCCGTATTTCCTTCTCCCCTCTTCACCTCTTTGTCGACATCACTCACTTTCGCCCTCCTCTCCCTCCCATCGCCACTTAAAACTCCACCGCTCTTCTCCTCATCACTTATTTCTTGTTTACACGCTCCTCTTCTCTCCATTCCTCTCCTCCGCCCTCTCCGTATCACTCCCTCACTTTTTTGCTGCCACGCTCCCTCGCTCCCCGTGTTCTTTTTTAACCTTTGAGATCCGAACTTAGCCCGAGCATTTTGTTTTACCAGCACTGCCAGAGGAAGCTTGTTTGGACTTCTACATTCGCTCATTTGCATTTTGTGTTTCAGTCAAATAATTTGTATCTTGCATCAGCCGACTCTGCCCCGTTGAACCCAAACTGTGCTGACGGCGATGCCTCTCTTTTAAGATTATAAGTGATGGAAAACAGTGGAGCTGTCGGATAATGTTTGAGAGAGAACTAGATGGAGAAACAACATATTTACTGACGGCCTGTTAGTCAGTTCTGTGAGGAACACAGACACTCATCCTCGGATCTGATCTGTCTGTGTCGACCAGGTAGAGACACAACAAAGTCATGACTGATTCCAGCTCAGACCGGCCACTGGGCGCTAACTGCCTCCCCCAGTCACCCTAAAGTTCATTAGTGTTACACGCTTAAATCTCCGGTTTGCTAATTACAAGTCCATTACAAACACAGAAGTGTCTGTCAGTCCCTTGCAAGCACGATTATTATCAATCGCCACCAGCGATGGCTGCATCGACCTCCGCCTCGTTTCCAATATGATCCCCACTGAAGGGATTACGATATAGAAACCATGTTCACACCTTCGCCAAATGTTTGTGAAGTGACTCGTAAGATCTTTATTAAAATGTGACCGTGCGCTGAAGGCGGAGTTTAGCATCGTGGAATCTTTGATTATCCACCAGGCCCCTTGAGAACAATCCTTTATTTCCTCCTCTCTGTCTGTGCTGCAGCTGGATTCACACTGAGGCCTTGTATTTCATGTATGACGGCATCGGTCGAGTTTTAAGTTTTACTCAAGGAGCCTTTAAGTGGTGGCTCGCATGCCGTTGAGTTTTTTTTTTTAATTCATGCGTTTCCTTTCAAAGCAACTGCTTCATGGGTAATCAAGTTTTCTTACAGCTTGCACTAGGAGTCCCTGGTGTGGTTAATAGTGCCGCAGTTGTATTATACAGTGATTGTGTTAATGGGGGTGGGAATCGCAGATGAAGATGAAACGTTGTGTTAAGGAGGCGTGGGCACACTTACAGCTGCATACAGCGAAATCCATACAGGAAGTCAGGAAGGACGCTCACACGTATACAGGATTTCTCCAAGGAACCGCTGATCCATTTGTCATTTAAGTACAATTGTGCTGTTTGGTCCACACACACACTTAGTGCATGGACTGTAGTAAGGTGGCTCATGTAATGTAACCACCCTGTTGGAGGAGGCTGTTTGGACACTGATGATGTGCCTCATGGGAACGTTGCCGTGTCTATACAGCGAGTTCACTCTCCACAAAATGAGGCCTTGTGGGTAAACAGTGTTTCATGTAGTAGCACGGCTGTTGTCCCCAGGCAGAGGGGACGGACATGGTACATGTTACACTTTTAACCCAGGTGGGCAATGAAGAGAAGGTGAGACGCAAAACAACAACACAACACAAAGACGACAACTGATGGAGAACAGACAAATAAATGTTCGGACGCGCTGTGTCCGAGTTTGCCCCAAATGGCTCCTGCCATGGTGGATCAGGTTTCCATCGCCCCTGCCCCCCCGCCCCCCCCAGCGGAAAAAATTGTCAGCGTGTCATCTATAAATGGCTTTTAGCCGTATCCGGATAACCAACTGCCTGACTTTCAGGTCGCTGCCCTCCGTTTTCAACCCCAGCGCCCACGCGTCACAGCCCATCAAAGTTCCCCCCCCACAAAACAAGGGCACATAAACAGACAAACACACACACACACACACACACACTGAGCTTCATGGGTATGTGAGAGAATGCCCGCTCCTCACCAATGGCTCAATACCTAATTTACAAGTAGAGTTAGAGATGGGACCTTTTAATGGACATTTTCTGCTTCCCTGTTATTGACCCACACACGCACGCACACACACACGCACAAACACACACACACTCACTCATACACAGTCACTTGCACAGGCGGTTGCCTCCCCTGCTGCCACCGCTCTAAGGGCCCTTTTGACATGTCCTAGCTGACACGCGCCACTTCCCAAACGCAATTCCATCTTCCGCAGCTGTACACACAGACACACACACACACACACTATATCTCCCACCCCCCACATGCCGGCGGGGTGCACGGAGGACACGCAGCAGGGGAGTGGAGGCACCAGGTTGTTCAAACCTAGATTATTTGGAGTTGTGTGACCTCGTGGGAGCAGAAGAGTAAGAGGAGAGAACTCTTAACTAACCCCTCTGATAAGTTGTGCGTGTGCGACATGTTTGTGCGATACATTAGTGTTTACGTAAGACTTGTCTTCTCTGCGCTCTCCCCTGGGATCGAACTGGAGAATGTACTCTGTCGTATCCGTTATGTCCTTGTGTTGGTTGTGTGTGTTTGTGTGCACATGTTTTACTTGTGTGTGTGCGTGAGTGAGTGAGTCCTCCTTAACTCTATGAACCCACGCTGGTGGGCTTGTCAGGCCACGTTCCCACCAGAGCGCCTGATCTCCTCCGACAGTCATGCTGGGGGGGGGCAGCGTGCATCAGGGCGTAAGCCCGGTTTACCTCAGACAGGGACAATGACACTCATTCACTTGATGTACATGAAAAGACCCCTAGTTTATTATTTCATGAGGCCGTTCTCAGAGAACTGGTCACATACATAAGAAGCCTCATATCTGAAGAAGTGGGTATTTTGCTGCAGTTTACAGTAAACACAGTTCTCTGGAGCCGCGATGCTTCAAACGCTTTCAGCAGGAGGAAGTAAGGAGAATAACTGGAAGCTGATGCAAATCAGAATCTCATGACGAGTCATTCTCTTTAATTTAACACTAGAAATTGATATTTATTACTTTTGAATTTCATATTCACCCTCTTTTATGCAACGCTTTTATTTAAAACTTCAGCTTTTCTTTTTGTGTGTCCATATAAATAAGCAAATGCAGAAAAACAACGTCCGTCCTTTTAACGAACGTTGACTCAAACACTTCCTGTGTCCCTCAGACTCACTGAAGAAGCTTTGAGGATTCTCTCAAGAGACTTTTCTCTTTGCTTACCGTGCACTATCCATGCACGTGTATCTTCAATGAGATGTTTCTTTGGTCAGAAATCCACAGCTCAGACAGCTACACTCAGTCCAAACTGGTGTGGGTTACAGACTTTTTGTTCCAGCAGACGCTCGGGAGACAAACTGTCCCGGGCGGATCTTTCTGCTTTAGGTGGAGTCAGGACTCATTCCTGACTCCACCTAAAGTTCCCTCCATCTGCGTAGTTTGCAGGTGGAGGGAGAAAAGAAACCAGAAGTGATGAGGATACAGTGAGCAGCGTGGAGAAACAAAGGACAAGTGTCAGGAGAGAGTTAGTGGCACTTTGTTTTTGGTGGGAGTTTGATTGCTGGTGTCTGGGAGGATGTGTGCGTCTGATGGTCACTGCTGTTAATGAGAGACGCTCAACATGCCTCAATGTTCCCTTTCCACTCGAGTGGCTTTGACGTCTCCTGACATCCCGTCTCTGTGGCGAGGACCAAGAGAGCGAGAGGGTGAACATGCCCCGGCGCTCAAACTTCGATTAGTCACTTGCTTTCTGCACTCCATCCAAAATCTGGTTCTCACTCTGCATTCTCAAGTCTCGGCTCACCTACGCACCAGACGCACACAACCTGTCAGATAGCTGCGGCGTTAGCACTCGCTCAGATCCATCACTTTCACACCGTGCTAACCAGAACGCCACCTGGGCACGGCTCGCCAGCCAGCGAAGGCACATACATGCTCTCTCTCTCTCTCTCTCTCTCTCTCTCTCTCTCTCTCTCTCTCTCTCTCTCTCTCTCTCTCTCTCTCTCTCTCTCTCTCTCTCTCTCTCTCTCTCTCTCTCTCTCTCTCTCTCTCTCTCTCTCTCTCTCTCTCTCTCTCTCTCTCTCTCTCTCTCTCTCTCTCTCTCTCTCTCTCTCTCTCTCTCTCTCTCTCTCTCTCTCTCTCTCTCTCTCTCTCTCTCTCTCTCTCTCTCTCTCTCTCTCTCCCAGGCAGACGGATTCGCTCCTTGGCAGACACGTCGCCAGCTGCCAAAACGCCAGACACACACCACCTGTTGTTCATCTCACCAAAAACATCACTTGGACCAAAGTCTCCGGCCAAGTCTTCCCCCAGAAACGTACCTGCATATATAAGGACGGATTCCGACACCAATTGTACATAATCCTTCTCTTAAATGTGCCCCAGGCATCAGATGATTTGACTCGTCTCAGAACGCTGTTAGAAATCCACTCCAATGTAAACTGTTGGTTTAAAATGATAATAAACTGACTGCTGTGATCAGTTCTCATTGCACTTCTGCAGAAACTGAGCAGAGTTAAAACGATGCTAAGAATGAATCATACATTCAGGGACTACACACAAACACACACTGACAGCGGCCTCTTTAGCCAAACAGCATATTCTCTGTTAGTGCCAGTGTCCGTGGCCCCTGCTCACCAAACAGGGCATCTGCCTGACATATGGGAGCTGTGTGGGGTCATCCAGACGAGCACGCCGTCACCCGCCGCCTTCTGCCGCCCGTTACCCTCCAGCTTTCTTCTCCTTATCCCCTCGGTCGTTCATCGGCTTCTCCTCCTCCCTTTCACTCCTTCTCACCTGGAACTCTCTTCGTCCTTCTTGTCCCTGCAAATAATCCTGACCTTTTTGTTGCATTCAGTAATGATGAATTAATGCCTTTGAAATATTTGAAAAACTTTTAATGAATATTTTTGGGCGCTATGCCTAGTTTATAATATCTACGTTTCTTGAGATACAGATATTTGCACACATTGATAAAACTAGAAACAAGACTGATATTCATTCACATCAGTCGTACTAGTGATTCAATATTTTATGGTCTAAAAAATGTCTTAAATAATCTCAAATGGAACTTCAAAACCTAAAGAGACAACACACTCGCTCTCACTTGACGCTCCTCGTCATCTCGACTCCAGTCGTGCTTCTGTTTGAGTCGTAGATGAGTCATTATGCTTCCCTGCTGGAGCCAATAGAAAAGCCCTGAATGGAAATATCCGGCACCAGGATACGTGGAGCTGTTCAGAATAATGTGGAGGCTGCCATCGCCTGCGCTCTGATTGGCTGTTGTTTCTCCGAGCTGAAGTGAGCAGAACAGTGAAAGACGAGGGCGAGCCAGGAAAGCCCCCCCCCCCACAACCCCAGCACAAAGAGGCTCAGGGTAATGGTTCCAATATGGCAGTCGTCATCTGTGCATATTGTGCTGTAGTGCTCTCGACTGTCACACTGCATGTGGATTCAGATTCAGCCGTGTAGATGGGGGAACAGGGAGATGGAATATATTCACTTTAAAGTCAAGCTTCTTTTTCTCTCTCGGCGATGTAATTGTCGCTCTTGTGTTTGAGCGTTGCCAAATCCACTTTGGCAGATTTAACGAAACCCTCTTCCACATCATCGTAGCCTCCGCTGAGGTTTCCAAGTGCAGCACCAGGAAACCCGGCTCAGACTGATAGCGCCCCTCCAAAGCCCAAGTGGCTTCACCGGCCTTTTGTGTCTGTGAAATATCGTTGGCTGGATCGTCCATCTGGTGACATCTGCCTGATGGGACCAAGACGCCACATCCCAAAGCCTTCCCAAAAAAGATCTCTCCTTTAGTTGGCTGTGATGGATGACTTGTGCAGCCGCTGCACTTTCCCGGGCCGCACACTCACACACGTGCACACACACACACACACTCACACACGCCGGCTGCATGTTCCACCTGCAGGTCTGTTGTCTTGGCGGAGCCGTGTGCAGCGTAGCCATCAAATCAACCTATGTGCACGAGCTTGCTAAGCAATTAAACTATGGTGCCCGATCCACACTCGACAGTTTTAACATCTGGCATCCTTGTTCTTGCGCGTGTGCGTGTGTGTGTGTGTGTGTGTGTGTGTGTGTGTGTGTGTGTGTGTGTGTGTGTGTGTGTGTGTGTGTGTGTGTGTGTGTGTGTGTGTGTGTGTGTGTGTGTGTGTGTGTGTGTGTGTGTGTGTGTGTGTGTGTGTGTGTGCGTTTGAGTGTGAACGCCAGCTCATCTGCTTCTAAAATAAGATCTGAATTATGGTGCAGGATTGAATCCACAAGAGCAAAATGACTCTGTTTCTTTTTGGTTTTCTGTATTTGTTTAAAGCGGTTTTCTCTATGTGTCACTTTAATCAGAATCCGACCGAACTAAATTGAAAGTGACCAGGGTTGTGTGTCTGTGGCTGTGTTTGTGTGTGTGTGTACTTCTATCTTTGTGGAGACCTTGTTGACTTCAGGACTTACAGATTAAGGACTTTGTGCCATTACTAACTTTCTTAAAAACACTTTTCAAGGCCTGTTCGAGGGATAAACTGGGTTTCAGGGTTCAGAATTAACTTCATACTAAGGTTAGTTTTGGGGCGTGTAGATTTGATCAAATGTGATCAAAAGTGATAGATGTGAGAGTACGGGGGGGTGGGTTAGGGGATGTATTTTATCAATGAGTGACAAAGATAGAAGGGGGACCTTGAGTGGGGTTTGATTACTCTGTATCCACTCTGACATTGTAATGGTGGAGGACAGCTCCACTCAGAGGGTCGGCTGCTGCTGCCAGAGTTTTCCAATGCCCATACATCAACTAACCCTGAACGCATCGAACTACACCACACACACACACACACACACACACACACACACACACACACTCTCTCTCTCTCTCCTGCCCCCACAACCACGCTCTGCCCTATGAATCATCACTGGTTCATTCGATGAGGCTAAATGGCTGCTCTAGCAGAAACTGTCAATATGCTCAACACTCCTTCCAACTCTATTACATATCTCCTCCCTGTGCTTCCACAGCAACCACCTGCATCTAAAGACCATTTCAAGAGAAACCAGTATCTTTTTCTCTTACTTGTTTCTTATCACATTTGCACGTTTTAATGTTGCATGTAGCTACTTTGGAAATGACGAGTGAAAGGTGACTGGCTGCTCCCAACACCCCGTCTCCAGTATTTATTTCCTACTCTCTTCCTATGGTCAACAGCTCCGAGCACAGCCTGTTCTCCCACAACAGTCTACTTGAGCAGTGCTACAGTCGTTTATTGTGCTCCAGCACACAAATAACCCGACGGTGCACACCGGCGAGAGGCTGAGTGCACTTCCCCTCAGCAGGCTGTTCCGGCCGCTCAGCCAATCAGGAGAAAGCGGGCTTTTAAAGAGGTCTGAGCTAATATTGCCTCGCTCAGTCAGAGGCTGAGCTGAGGGGCTGCAGAACAGTCTGAAATAAACAAGCACTTTTATTCCAACTGTGAATCATGTAAAGCTGCTCTATTGGAGTCCCAGAAAAAAAAACTGAGAGCTGGAAATGAGCATAATGGTTCTCCTCTAATGTTCCCGCTCAGTGGGTGACGCTGGTGGCTGTGAGAGGGTGTGGATCACATTTTTTGTGCATGTGACATGTTAGTGTGGGGCTGTCTGAGTGTGTTCAGGAGTAACCGAATGGAACACGTTAATATCAACCTGAAGGAGAGAAAGTTTAGACTGAGATGTAGTGAATTAAACATGCTGCAGGGCAAAGTGGGCGTGAAAACACCCACTATGAACATTGTGGTATTATAAAACAATAAGTGCTACACACACACACACATACACGCTACCCTCAATTAGTGAACTACAACTCTAGAGAGAGAGGGCGAGAGAATGCCCTCCTCTAAAAAATTAAGTGAACTTTGTGCAAAAAGAAAGTTGTGAACTTCTGTGTGCGCAGGTAAAAGAAATGTCTGCAGGGGAAGAGCAGCTTGAAAGAAAGAAGTGATTCACTTAATCCTTCCAAACCCTGTGTGTGGTGTGATATGTTAATGACTCATCTCTCTCTCTCTCTCTCTCTCCGCTGCAGGTGACAGAATATCTGAACAGTCAAGAAGCTGCTAAGAGGGACAGGGTAAGTGTCACCGTCCCAACGACCTTCTCCCAGCTTCTCTTTCCTTCTGATAATCAGGCTTCGTCTGGAGAAAACAAAACAAGAAGACAACACAACACTCTTCTACACCAACTACCAGAGAGAGAGCTCTGTCACTCACTCTCTCTCTCTCTCTCCCTCCCCCAAACTCTCTGTCTTTCTACCTATCTCTCTCACTCACACTCACTTTATCCAAATTTGCCCAAAAAGTGTTGAGGGATTTATTGGAAATCCATTCAGTCTTTTCTGTTATCCTGCTGACACACACTTATGTTAACAACTCTTTTAAATAATCACTCGTTCTGTTACCTGTAGCTTTAGTCATCCCAACCTGAGGTCACCCGCTGTTGAACCATGAACAGCTCTATTAGTTTCCCGCTCCGTTATTTTCCCTCTCTATAAGTTTCCCAGTTTTTCATTTACCCGTTCCTTCGCTTCACTTCTTTAACTTGAACACAACGAGGTCAGCGGTGGAAGTGACTGATCATGTTTCAAGGCGTCTGCGAGGAGGAGGAGGAGAAAAGGCAGCGGAGTGAGAGATGGGAAATGACAAAATGTACAAATGGCTCCGTTCATTCATTCATCCTAATAAGTAGTGCTAATTAGCACAGTCGCTAATAAGCCATGAATCACGGCATTAACAGCTGAGCGCTCACACCTCTGAGAGCCAGAAAAGAAACAAAACTGTGCACACACCTCAGATTGTGTAATTTTTATCACATTTAAATAACCCGTACTGCACGCACACACACACACACACACACACACACACACACACTCTCTCTCTCTCTCTTTGCCAAACACATCGTGATAAGGGCGACATTTAGGAATGTGAAATTCATGTATCAGTTTATGAGCCGATGCCGGAGCAATATTGTGGCGGAACAGGAGAAATAATAGAACAGCTGGTGAAATCTAATGGCAGAAATTAAATACAAAATAATCCAAGTGGTTTTTTTCCACTGATGTTTAATCACCTACATTTTACAAATTGTTTTCTTTACCCTAGAATGAGCCCTTTATATTTAAATACTTCGTATTGAAATCGGGAGCGGGTCCTCTCTACGGAGGACGCCATGTTTTTTAAAGTAGCCCAGACAGGACAGGTTCTTGAGGTGAGGGGTATTCAGCTGCAACATGCATCTTCACCACTAGATGTCACTAAGTTCTACACACTGAACCTTTAAACCGGGTAAATGAGGATTCAGCCTTTGCACTGACTCTTTCTCTCGACCTCTCGTTGTAGCTCTCTCTCTCCCCCTCGCCCTTCTCTCTCGATCATTTCACATGCAATGTGCTGGAGAAATGATGGATGTTTCTTTCCAAGCAGTTGGGAATGTTGCAGCGTTTTATGTTTATTTGTATCTTCATGGTCAATAAAATCCATCTCCCTCCTCCCATTAGCTCAACATTTGGCGCTACGGAGACTTCCGCGCCGACGATGCTGACGAGTTTGGATACCGGCGTTAAAGAGGGAAACCAATAAAACCCACCATCCAATCAACACCATTCCAAAGACCACCATGGACGACGAGTGACGGACAGAAGAAACCGTTAGGGAAATTATGAGAAACTAAACGACAAGCATTGACTCACTATTCTTTATTATTTTTTTTGTTATATGTGTTTTGACATTTCATCCCTCCAGTCCTGTCTTCTCTGCTGCTCTTACCTTTACTTTCTCAGCTGGCCCCTGCAGCGCCACATAGATCATGCTAGCAATGCTGAAATAAGACAAATAAAAATGAAATCATCCAAGAATCACTTTCTATTCGTCCTTCATCTTCCCGATGGGCCACTGCCAGCTCAAGCAGCCTGCACTATTTGCCATGTTACCCTTTCAACACACTTTTTTCTGAATCATAACTACAGTAATCGTGTGTGTGTGTGTGTTTTTTCAGCCAATCCTATTCCTTGCTCTCTGATGCTCTAAACCAATCCCTGCTTCCCTCTGTACAGGAAGTGGCTGGATGTTTTTGGGGGAGGACACTTAATTATTTACAAACAGTTACGCTTCCCTAATGAACTTCATGTAAATGTAAGGATATCTCAAAAGTGTACATTGATTTATTTTAGAGAAATACTGCAGGTGGAGCCACACAGACAAAACAAAGCGAACAGGATGAGTTTATTTTTGTCTTCTAGTGTGACGATGAAATCTGCGCATGTATCTGTGGGGAGTGTTTTGTCGTTTATTCACTATGTCACACTTTTATGACCAGTAAAATATTGGTGCCATCATGTGGCATTTTATCATCTTTCTCCTTCTGTCAAGTTTACATTCTTAATAATGGTTATGATCCTGTCTCTGTACGCCATAGCAGAAGAAGTGTTTGAATTTATTTCCACGTATTGGACCTTTGCATTCTATTAAAATTCTGCTGAATAAAAATTAACCGCACGTGTTGGGTTTTTCTTTCCATTTGAAAAGTAAGTCATAGGAGAAATTGTAAACTAGGATGTCCAAAATGTCAGTTTGGTAACGAGTCAACATTTTTAATACAATGTGACAAGCATCTGAAATCACTATTGGTTTGCATTTCAGGGTTAAAAAAATGTATAGATGTTGAAAAGTCTTTAAAATGTCGGTATAATATAAAAGCTTAAATAGAATTCCACACCTTTTTCATTGAATTGCAGAGTTTCAAACTGTCCTTCGTGACGCACCTCAGCAGCAAGTCACCTCAGCAGCATTTTACTGTGAGGTGAAAGAAAACATTTAAAGAAAGAGAGGTCAACACAACATCATGGTCACACAAACAAACGCCGTGGAAACATTTTAGTATAATAATGCGTCTAAAACATCATAAAAATGTGATCCTGAGCTTTCATCACCAAATTCCTATTAGTTCATCTGTGAGTCCTTGTGGATGTTTGAATCAAATTTGAAATGGTTCCCTGCAGATATTTCGTTCACAAGGCAAAGAATAGTTTTTTTTTTATGTCACTTAACTTTTGTCCTTCCTTGTGTGAAGCGGACGTTTGAATCAAATTTGAAATGGTTCCCTGCAGATATTTCGTTCACAAGGCAAAGAATAGTTTTTTTTTTATGTCACTTAACTTTTGTCCTTCCTTGTGTGAAGCGGACGTTTGAACCAAATTTGTAGAAATACCCTCAGAGCTTTTCTTTTGTTTTTAATATTGTGTTAGCAAGAATGTAAAGTGTGTTTATAACTGATATGTACGGACAGACAACTTAAAAAACAAGCTGCCTCCGGTCACTGTCTGTCGCTGGCACAGAGGCATAATAAACACAGATATCATAAACAGCTCATAAACACTTAATACGAGCTGCCATAGAAATAAATGACTGGCGAGGAGCGGAGCCGACATGAAGCTCATCACGGCCTCCTCACTTCACCTCACGTGGTTTCAAGCTGAGAGTTCATGGAGGATGCAGGTCCGGCTGTTTACTGCAGGATCAATAAAGTTTGTTCAACTATCAAGTTCACAGACATTTAAACTGAACGTGTCAGTGGATGAAAAGAGATTCTACTTCTGGTTGATGTGAATGTGACATCAGTTCTGTGAGTGGCGGCTCAGTGTGGGAGGTGCAGGTTCTTAATGGCTGCTTCACCACCCAGTGATAAACCCCCTCATTGTATTTTAACTGAAAACAAATCATCACCATTATGGATCAGATGGACAAACATCAGCCGCTGATGAAACATGATAGAAACACAAAAAATGAACATCTATTAAAAGCTACAAGTTCGAAACGTCTTGTTTAAATGTTGCGTTGGAACATGTGAAATGTTAAAGAAGAGGTTTTATAAAGAGGGTGTTTGGGGAGAAGCTCTTTTTTCCCACAGCCACTGAAGGGGACATGATGAGGAATCAGACACATCGATGTCTGTGTTCCTGTTGGCTGACGTGTGCCGATGTCTTATCATTCATTTTATGGAATAAACAGTGGTTTTATGCTTAAATATGATATTTGAATAATTAATTGTTTTCATAATTCTACTTCTATGTATTGGCCTGTGTTTTGTTTTCAGTTTGTCGGGCATTCAAACGTTTTTATGGTTAAACGGTCAAATATCAAGTAGTTTTCTAATGTGAACTCAAAGTGAAATCTTCTGAGAGGCCTGATATGAGCTGTGAGGTTTTGTGTATCACTCAGACACTGAGATAAGAGACCAGATAATAAGATCACATGCAATAAGAGGACGTTGAGCTGCTGGTGAGAACTCACTGTCAATTAAAGGGATTAGAGAAACAACAGCACACATCATGTACAGACCACATATATATACATTCATATACATATATATATGAATAGTATATTGTGTGGCATGCGTGTTGGGGGGGGGGGGACATGCAATCTCATTTCAGTTGGACTTAAATAAGGGGAAGCAAGCAGCTGGTTGTTTTCCTCTTGAAATGAAAACAGTGACCGAAGGTTTGTTATTCTTCGCTCCGCCCGAAAGGAGGAAACCGAGATTGAAACGTTTTCTACTTAACATTCAAATTGTGTTGTTTTTGTTGTTTTTTTTAAAAACACAGCTTCAGCCTGGAAGACATGTTTTTCAATGAGACCACGACAAGAGCACTTGTTGTTGTTTTTGTATGCGACTTGCTGTGTTTTGCATGATCCCAGTAAAGCAGAGCTGCTGCTGTGAAGTACACACACACACACACACACACACACACACACACACACACACACACACACACACACACACACACACACACACACACACACACACACACACACACAATGTGTCGCAGCACCGGCAGTGATTCCATTCTGTAGAATACTCAGTATGTGTTGAATTTAACAGTTGCTAACACCCCCCCCCACCCCCTGCACCCAGATGCCAGTCCTAATTCTCGGTGCCACACAGTCGTCAGGAGCAAACCAAATCAAAGGGGGCCTGAGCAATTCATCACCGGTGTTCATGTCCAATTACCAGGGGCTGGAATAAGAAATATGCTCGAAGGGCAATTAAGAACCCTGTCCCCCGCCTGTCAGCTGACTCACGGACTCGGAGGACGACTTCGTCTTTTTAGATCTACGTCCTTCCTGTGTCTTTTTTTGTCAAAAACTATCCATCGTCTCTTTCACCCCCCCCCCCCCCCCCCGCCCTCCTTCCAGTCCCCCTCCCAATTTGCCTTATTGCCTCATTCTCCCATTTGGAGCAGATGAGATAGACCCACCCACCGAGCGGCGGGGGGGGGGGGGGGGGGGGGGGGTGAAGCCAACGCAGAGAAAGTGGGGATGGGGAGAGAGACCAGACGAGAAATAAATCAATGTTCAAACCCCCCCCCCCCCTTCCCAAATCAACAGTGGAGGAGGTGTCTCCTTTGGTGGTGAACTCAGGGCCTGTCTCTCCTCAGCGGGGGTTTGAGGAAACCGTCTCAATAATTCAGGGAAGAAGAGGAAAAGCTTTTTAAACACACACAAGGGTTAACAGGAGGAGATGGAGCTTGTGTGTTGTGTCAGTGAACGCACCGCTGATCACAGACACACACAGATTTCACTTGTCCTCAGGATTTCAAAGCCACATTCCCTTTTTCCATTGCCTCTTATCTCCTATGATAAGATACACAAACAGATTTCTGATTAACCCCTGGTTTCACAGTCCTGAGATCAGTGGGGTAAACTGTCTGGATATTTCCGGGGGGGGGGGGGGGGTCAGACAAAGTTAACTTTATTCCATTTAGTCCATCTGCTCTTCTGGATTGTTCACTTATCGTTCGTGCCACTTCATTTCCGTGCCTGAAATAAAAAAAGAGAAACCACTGCGGCGGTCCCCGGTCTTTTCCTTATCTCCCAGTAACACACGCTCACGTCCAGTCCTCTGTCCTCCAGTGTCCAAACTGTACCTGTCCACGGTCACACACACACAATCTGCTCCTGATGGACGTCGCTGCAGCCCTGACCGACGGGGATTCTCTTTTGTGAGCAATAACACAAATCTCAGCGAACTCTCCGCAGAATGTTTTTGTTGAGATTAGAGCCTGAGAAATAGAATCTGCAGATATGAGCCTTTCAGAGACGTGCTCTGTTTGGGTGTGCTGGTTTGCACTGATAAGAAAACTTTACAGAAATGAACAATGCAGAACATTTTAATCATCCCCCCCCAAAAAATTGTTTATTTTCTCATTTAAAAGTTCCAGATATTTTGTTGTGTTTGAGTTTTATTTTTTATTTTTAGGGACTTTGAATAAACACAGGATCAACAGCGGCCCCCGAAAAATCCATATCGGTCGAGATCTGTTATTTTCTATTAGGTTTAGTTTATTATGTGAAGTCCAAGTTCATTTCTCTGGAGTTTCCTGCAGCGTCTTGTGTTTCAGACTCACAACGTGTGTCAGTTAAGTCGAACAACATCGTCAGGTTGTGTAGTGAAGTTGCAGGTTTTTATGGAGAAGAGACGCTCGTCAACAATCACAATGAAACTGACACGACAAACGTCAACGCAACAGCTGAACCTGTAAAACCAGGCCGGCCCACACCTGGGGATTTACACAGGTGACGGGGGAAAAGGAAAACCGTTAAACAAACGTAACAAAGTGATTTGATTTTAAAAGCACAAACTATTCTACGAATGAAAGTGTGAGAGGGGGATGAACCTGTGAAGATCGAGAGTGGTTCGGTACCAGTTGAGGTCAGTGCCACACTGGGTGAACTGGGTTAAATAGACTGCTGCTCAACTAATGAGACTGATCGATTAAAACTCCAAGGGTGAAAATATGACAAAGTTCAACTGAGTCAAATAACTAAAGATGAATTAAAGTCCGTCCCCGATTCAGGGAAGATAAACTGGTTTTTTAATGTTTGGCATTAATCAAACTGGAAAGTGACAAACTCGCCTCCTGACACTACAATCGTCCTTCATCTCATCCGTTGTAATAAAAATGTGGAACTTTAATGCGTGAACAGCTGACGTCGTAAATTGATGCAACATTTGGTGATTTTACCGAAACAACTAAAAAATGGAAATTGGAAAATTTATGCTTTGGACTGAAATGATTGAATCTAATCAAAAGTTTTTTACTTTTTCTTTCCATTTTTCAGTTCAAGCTGAACTTTTTAAGTGTTGACTACTTCATCTACATTTTCTATTTGTGTATTGGATACGTTTAAAATACACTTTGGATCCTTTATTTAGTTAAAACAATTATTATTTAAATACATAAAATGATAATGTGGGCCCTTTAACATATTCATAAAGACGGACGACATGACAGCTTCCCAAAAGTGAAGTCAAAGACTCTTGAACCAAACATGGTGGCTGCAGTATATAACTCATAAACCCTGCCTCCTCCATGTTAGCGGTTGGGATATTGGACAAACTAAGTAAGTTTCTCCAGTAATTGGGAACTAACCCGATGTAAAGTGTTACCAGACTGTGGTTTCAGCTAATCTTGAAAGTTAGGAGCCAAAACAAACAACTTATGAGTAAAAGTTTTGATGTTTCTCGTTCTTCTAACATCTGCAGAAGGAAGAAACGCCCTCTGGGAGAAGAAGCTCTGGATGAATGGACTCCAGGTTACAGACAGTCGAGCGTGTCAGTGCCTCTCTCTCTCTCTCTCTCACCTGCATAAACACAGCGTTGTCTCTGGATTAAATTGGCGTCTGATTTGTGAAGTGAACAGTGAAGAATCAAGTTCAACTGTTAAGTGCACACAACACCCCCCCCCCCTCTCTCTCTCTCTCCTGCAGGGCTCCCGTTGTAAGTGCACCTTCTAAAGGTACATTTATACTTATATACCTCTTATTTATATAAAGTATTTAACAAGTTTAAAGTGATAATGACAAGAGTCCATAAGTGTGGTAGGGTTGTGGAGCCAAATCATCTGGATTGCCCCCTGGTGGCTGGCTGCAGTATAGTTTATTAACCTTGATGTCAGCAGACAGGACTTGGACCAAATCAAAAAGTCAAAGTGCGAACTCAACAATTAAAAAAACCAATTCAGTTTATGAAATCTAAAGAATAACAGAAGGTCGCTTAAAGCCTTATACCTTTTGATTTGGGGGGGTCGAATGTGTGGAGGGAAGTTACAGTTTTCATCTCTTCAGTTTGAACCCTGGATATTAACTCGTTTCCCAAAGTCTCTGTGATTTATATTCTTTTTCTCCTCATGCTTCCAACGCAGGTTCTCCTGGTCGGCTGCTAATCTCTGTCAAATTATTCCTCCTTTATTCAAACTGGTTTAATTATCGCAGATGTGGGATTCGAACCCTCTCACGAGAGGTATTCGCCTTTCCCGTCTCATCGTCTGTGAACTTTCTCTCTCCCGGCCATTTGATCGTCCTCATCCCCGTGATGTTAATGAAGTGAGAGGTATTGGACTCCGCCCACTGGGATCTGAGTCCACTTTTAGTGCCCCCCCCCCTAATGGGCCGCCGCTGTCCACATCCGGCCGTGGAGCTCCACAGCTCGTCTTCCTCTTTTATAATTCATCCAATTTAAATGACTCGGGGCCCGACAGTCGTCTCTCCTGCCGCTCACAGAGCTGGATTCATTAAGATGACACCTTTGCTGCTGTGGGACACTCGCTCGTTATTCTCTTATAAAAGTGGATTTTGTGTTTTGGATACACAAAAGGGGGGGGGGGGAGTGACGAAGCAGGTTAATCCCAAATAATCCTCCCCCCTAAAAAAAAGAATGCTGCTCGAGAACCAACTCACTTCAAGAATTACCAGGTTCGTGGAGGAGGCTCCCGAGAGCCGGAATTCAAGTTTAATTAGGAAGCCATTGTCCAGAATATATAGATTCACATGTAATGCCTCTTCAGTTTGCAGTGTAATCCTGCTGCTTAACATTTCACCACCCCGGAGAATTTCTCTCTTCTTTTTTTTATTTTTTTCCTGTAAGCTCCTATTCCAGCTGCGGGTCCGTTCCATTGTAGGTCCAAGAGAGTGAAGCACTTATTGTGAGTGGACACAGAAATGGGGATTTGATCCTGGAGTCTAATTTAATTAAGGCACTCGAGCAATCGGAGACTTGAAAATAAGATCACGAGACAGAGTAAAGAATTTGAATTGCACTGAAGGATTATTAGAATGTAAGGCGAGCAGAAAAGTGTCAATGGTGTGATTATCCTGTCAAAGCAACGTATTGCTTTCACCCAGTGTGTGTGTGTGTGTGTGTGTGTGTGTGTGTGTGAAAGTCAACAATGCATTGACAGATCTACACCATCTCTGTGGGACTGATACTTGAGCGGGTTTATCAAGATGAATGACTTTTGGAGCTTATCAACATTCAAGGTATAGATCAGAAATGATGCCATATGAAAAGTGACGTCATGAAGAAGTCAGAGAATTACATCATGTAAAGTTTAAACATTATTTTTTGAGGTATCTCTTTACACAACCTACATATTTATAGATCAACGAATGTTTTAGGTTTTTCTTTTAGGAAGAAATGACTAAAATAAACGACATCACTATGCAATCAGAAATATATACATATATTTAAAATACAAATTATCTGTATATGTGTAAGCATTAGGATAAGGATTGAGATGTGACCTACAACCATCAGCTTCATGTGTTTTACACCATACCTTCTACAGCCCTACACCCTTGCATCTGCACTGGTTTTAATGGTCAAATCACCTGTTGAGTGACATAAGCTGATATGAAGAGTGGAGCCAGAAGGAGAAGGGAGCTGCTTCCTCCACACACACACACACACACACACACACACACACACACACACACACACACACACACACACACACACACACACACACACACACACACACACACACACACACACACACACACACACACACATACACACACACACTGATCCACTTCTATCACCACAGGCACGTGAGGCTAATGCACTTGTCTGTTGGTCACTGGGACGTTACATAACGCACTGGTGTGGCCTCAGCTGTCAGAGCGGCCTGAGTGAGACGAGTGCAGGTTCTGCTCGGTGGTGAGGAGGGCTCCTCAGTGGGTGAGGGAATCAAACTCAATGCTGCAGAGACTCTGTGGCTTCGTATCCTTCCGGGGACACTGTGCTGCAATTTAAAAAAAAAGAAGCCTCAGAGGAAGAAGAGGAAATAAAGTGCTCACAGATTAATCGTGTATCCGATGGGGAATCTGTTCCTCTGAGGCTCTGATAACCAGCCTGATAAAAACCATCAGATGACACATGCTCCTCCAGCACCTTTGTCTGACTTTGTTGTGTGTTAATAAGTGTGTTGTGTGCAGTTTGTCACGATATATCTGCGCATGTTGTTTCAGCAGCAGCTCTAATCTACGATTGTGACTCATTCTGTTCTTTAACCGCAATGAAAAGGAGGTGATGTGAGAGCAATTTGTATTTTTTTCTTTTTACCTGTCCCCTGTACAAGGTTTTCCTTTTTTACAATTTATTACTTCCGCCGAGGAGGTTATGTTTTTTTTGTTTTGTGTGTCAGTCGGCAGGAGTACGCAAAAACTACTAAAATGAAACTTCAAGGATGTGGTTTGGTGAAGGGAAAAAGAAAACATAAAATATTGAATCGCGTGCGTATTAAATGAGCCATCCAGGAATCTCGTTTCTATTTCTCCACAGGTTTCACCTGATTCATGGCGTTAGCGAGGCTGCACATCCACGAGTTCTGACTGTCTGCGTGGTCGGTAACAACTTTATGGACCAGAGTAAAAAGCAAATAGTGCTGCACCCAAATATGAAGCAATGGAGAAATCATGTCTTGGAGAAGGAAAATCTTATATTTTTAATAATTTCAAATGGCACCAAATAAGATGAATGTGACCTTTACTAAACTCTGCAGCGAATCACTGCTCGAGCTATTATCTGCAGTTTAAGAGGAGATCTAAAGTTTGTGAATCAGACACTGTTTACATGCTAATTTCATGTCTACAAATTATGGATATATTCAATGGGACACATAGACTCATGTATATGATCCGTGCTTCATGATCAACTCAAAACAGAGAAATCAGAAGGCGTCATTGCGAGAGGAAACATTTTGAAACATGGATCCTAGTTCTGGTTTTTCTTCCACTGATGAGATGGAATATAAATATCAAAAAGTAAAAAAAGAACCAACTCAAGTACCCTGTCTTAGATCTGACACAAAGTAAAATGTGTGTTCTTCCTTTCAGCCTTTAAAATGTACACAATCATTTACCTGGACATGAATAATTAATACGAGGGAGAAATGTAATCTGAAACAGAGTCGACGTTCACCTTTCACTTTGTCAATTAAGAATCAAGCAGCGTTGGTGCATTATGGGAAAGTGTCTCGTGGCAGCTTAGCGGTCAATACGCGGCCCATCTGATTACACAGGGTTTCCATGACATTTCAGATGTAATTATCGGCCTCATGTATAATTGAACACAGTGTATAGGAGCTGCAGGGTTTCAGTGGAGGCACCTGTACATGCAATCAGGACCGAGAGCACTAATTAAAGTGCCTTTGATTAGAGAGCGGGGAGCAGTCTGCGCTGAATGCTAACACACACATGACAAATGAGGGAGGAGCCACACAGGGTTCAAGCTCAGAGGACACACACACACACAGAGAGAGAGACACACAAACACACAAACACACACACCAGCACACACAAATGGCGCCCGCTCTCCTCTGCTGTCTCCTCCTTTTGAGGAACCTCTCCACTGAAGTGACAGTAAACACCAGAGGGTGCAGAGCCACAGCACCCTGACCCCCCCCCGTCCCCCCCCGTCCCCCGTCCCCTGGCACTAACTCCCGGTGCACTGGCGAGTACAGGACGACCTCACACATGAACATGCGTGCACACTGAGAGAAGGACACGTGCACACTCCCTCCTTGCCCTCCGGTCCACACACACACATCGGCCGACTGTGTACTGTACCATATGTGCACATACACACGCCCGGTCTCACTTCAAACCACCACACACACACACACACATACACAGACTCACTTTCTAGTATCTTTCCCATCGCACACATCTATCTTAAAGCGGCCGACACTGCTTCACATCCCGTCAGCCGGCGCCATCGCTCCCAGCCGGCCTGTGCCTGCCAATCCCCGAAGCCACCGGAGGGGTGGAGTGTGCGATGGAGAGGCCTGCTGGTCCTGCTCAGCGCCCGCTGTGGTGTGCACGTTTTTTCTCTTGTATGTCCTGCAGCTCTAGGGGGCGCCCCCCCCCCCCCCCCCTGAGAAGAAACATGAAGACAGGGACACCCCTCCAGAGGGTTGTGTGCACGTTCCCTCGCTGTGCGCTGCCAGCCTCATGCCACGCCGCGGCAGGTGGCAGCCGGGGGACATCACAGGCCGTCCAGTGAGCCTGTTAGTGGGAAGACTGCATGTGGAGATGTAGCACGACGACACGGCACGACTGCACAACGGCTTCTACACAACACTCGTCAGCAGAAACCCGCTCTGACTCCCAGTGTGAGTCCACGGAGAGGTGAGACCTGGACACCAAAAGATGCAGCCTCAACCGACGGACAAGGATGGAGGAATGTTTTTACTTTCTTATATCTATTGTATTTTCATGTTAATAATCCAGTGTAACTTCCTCTGAAGCCAATTCCCACTCGGCCTCGTTCTAAACTCCAGACTTCGAGAGACTTGGAAACAAATCTTTGTTTTTACTGCCCCCCCCCCCCCCCCCCCCCCTCTGAGCCATCACTCACGCTGCCTCGACAGTAATGTGAGGACAAACCCCCAATTTGTCTGAAATAGGAAGTTGCTGTTTACCGTTAAAGTCTCCTCAACTCGTTAGCGAGTCGTAAATATGACAGAGAGCGTTGGAGATCTGTTGTGTTCATCTTGTCATTGGCCGCTTCCTTGGGTAATTTTGCCCTCACGTCCAGCCGTGCTGTCTGGACACATGATGGAAGAGCGAGGCTGTTACCGCTGCCACGCTGGGCCCCAGGTACCGGGCACCGACGAGGGGGGGGGGGGGGGGGGGGGGGGGGTAATCATTCATTTGCACATTTGCCCTTGATACTTTCAGCCGAATCAAATCAGTTCAGAAAGAAGAAGAAAAAAAAAACAGGATGAAGAATTTCTCTGGTTTTCTCAAAGACGTTCACCGACCACAGCCGTTCATGTCATTTTTTTTTTTTATTTTTTAATCCGTCAATAATCCCTTTCTGGATCCACTTTTAATACTCCATCGCCGTGGCAACAGGCTCTGTTGTCAGGTGTAGGCTGATAAGCTTGTCTGTTTCCCTGGTAACACCAGGTGATTCTCCAAGGCAACCTCCGCCCACAGAGCCGGTCTGCAGCGTTTCTCTGTAATTATGTCCATCGCACACACACAGACACACACACACACACACAGACACACACACACACACACAGACACACATACACACACACAGACACACATACACACACACACACACACACAGACACACACACACAGACTCAAGGACTTCAGAGGACATTACATTTATAATCGTGTCCCTTCCTGGAGACTTTAACCTTAAAGAACTTCTTCCCCGAACCCTTACCTTAACCAAAACCATGTCTACGCATTCAAATCTGATTATTTAAGTTAAAGGACTTTAAAACTTTGATGTGTTGGACTTAAAGTTGATTAAAATATTTTAGAGAGAAAACACAGCGTCCATGATTTCCAAGGATATCGACAAAAACTGGAGGAAAGGGACACGGAGCAAGAGAGACGTCTTAAATGTTGGTGAGGATCCAGGAAACAGTTCTCACTTCCTTCAACATTTCCTTTTATATAAATGTTCACTTCCTAGGGAGCGATGCACAGATCATGAAAGATATCACAGACATGTACAGGACAAATATCTATAAACTACATAAGAACCACGATATGATAACTAAACACAAACAAGCTTGTGTTCAAAAACATTTCTGTTGGACTGAAAGGTTGTGTAGCGACTAACACAATGTGTTAATCAGAGGCATAATAAGCAGAATTATTGAGAAACTCAATCCTGAGCCCAGAATTCATTATTGGAACAAACAAAAAAAGAAAAGTGGGCGCTTGCGTTACTTTTTACAGCATTGCCATGACAACAGTGTTTGTCCTTTTTTTTTGTCTGGAGAAAAAAGTGAAACTGTGAAATATGAGAAGTGACATTTCACAAAGGGGGTGGGGGGGTGGGGGGGGGGCAGCGCTGCACGGCTCCGGCTGCAGCCTCATATCTGCTCGTCTGGAAGAATGAAGGGTTTTATGTGGATTTTCATTGATATGAAAAAAGATAAATTTGGCTTCGGTTTCGACTCTCGAGCTGAAATGAAACAGGTTCGGGTGAGTTGAGGGACGGATGAGGAGAGAGAAGGATATGTAGGTTTATAGTTAAATGTCTGTATAGATAGTTTATAGTTTAACAGTTTGTAAAGATGGACTCAAAGGCAGATCTCAAAAGTAAAAATCCTCATGATCGCCCCCTAGTGGCAGATGGGAGAATCAAAGAATTCTAATTAAAACAATGAATATTTATTTCTCAAAGATGGTTATGTAGTTCTAATCAGCTGATATTTGTTCATTTAACTTGTTGCTCTTGACTTTAAGGCAAAACTGAGGGAACTAGAAAATCGCACTAATCTCAGTTAAGACCACAAACCATCTAATAAGTGTGAAGACACTTTGAATTCGTCCCTTTTTTAAAACAAATGCAAAACAGTTTCATAACCACAAAACAGACAAACAAACAATTGTGCCTGACGATGAGTGAATTACAATACAAAGACGAGGATTAGACGAAGTGGGCGGCGTTCAACACACTATGCGTGAACATCTTCCCGGAGAGGATTTGTGTTAAAGCCCCAAGACACACACAGGTCATCACTTTAACAAATCTAAACTGCATTTCACATCTCTGACTGCAGATAATCTCATTTCTTCATGGATTGTTTTTGAGACGGACATCTGACGCCGCTGCCCCCTGCCTCCTCGGAGCAGGAAACCGAATTCAATCCACGAAACAGCTCGCACGCCGTAAATTGTCCTAATAGTGTTGGCATTTGTCGGGAGAGGGTAAAATATTCCTTGCCCTCTATCTGGCCTCAGCTTTGAAGGGAATGGATATATCGCCGGGTGTCATTACACCGGCGCCGCAGTCGGAGGTAATGGGACAAGAGAGATGAGCCGAGGTGCCGTCTGCCTGCCTCACAGGTCTCTGAGTTTATCATGCCTTCCCACGTCGGAGAGGAGAGAGAGAGAATTACGAGTGCAAACACATTATACCTAAATTAGATCAGTGTCTCTCTCTCTCTCTCTCTCTTGTCGCCACTTCCAAACCGGGTGAGGCCTGGAGGGCGAACGAGAATCACCTTAATTTACGAAAAAGCACAGAAAAGCCATTTTGTTCTTCGGTTGTAACAACGCCATCAACAGGTCTGTGTGGGCAAGCGGTTACAGGGAAGGTTTTTTCTGGAGGAAGTGGCTGACAAGTCGTTCCCCTGCAGAATCTCTAAGCAGCTCAATCCCCCTGAAACAAGGTGTTCCCGTTGTTTGTACATTTCGTCCGAGAAGCAGAATTAAATCTTCCGCGGCGGCAGAAGTGTCTCTCATGCCTCCGAATCTCCTTGGATCTTTGCCTCTTGATTTCTGACATTAAAACTGTCCCCTTGCCATTTGTTACGCATATATTAGCCTTTATATGATTGATTGAATTAATTCATTATTTCTTCCTGTTTTTAATCTACTCCCCCCCCCCCCCAAAAAGAACTGCCTGTGGGTTGGGCTCTGAATAGGAATTACCCACCGGAGCATAGCTAATTACCAGGCATTAGCATATGCAAATGAGGGGCCGTTATCTTGTGTACAAAATGTTGCTTATGGTAAACACTGGCTAATCACTTTAACGAGTTTAGCTGTTTAAATGCTGGTAATTGCATATTGTTTAAACAGAAGGGCCGGGTTCCACCGGAACTCAAGGTGGAGGCGGGAACGTGAGACGTTCGGGCTTTTGTGTTCGATTCCCGTTTTTTCACCTTGGCTGCCGCAGCTGCTTTGATGAATCCACTGAAAAGAGAATAAAAGAAGTGCTCTGCCTTCAGTGTTGTGTTGGATTACTTCACTGTAACTGCGCCTGATGGTGATGCACGCTGTGGCCCTAGGGAATAGAATACAGGAAATGTGTGGACACAGAAGTGCGAGATGTGACCTGATGGACCTTTAGAAGGACAGAGATTCAGGGACACACACACACACACACTGAGATCTAAACGTTTCAGTTACACAACAGACCGACACTAAGTCTGAAACATTCTCCGACACAGCCAGACGAGAGCTAATCACAATCATCTTAATTGCAGCGGAAACAGAAGCGGAGAGTTGTCTCCCACTCCACTCGGGTACGTGAAGGAACTTCCAACCGAAGGAGCAGAGTGTCGCAGTGTGCTCGACACGACACAAACCACCGAGCCACACAAACAAGAAGAGCCCCCTGATTCCTAGTGTCTGGGCCTTTTCGTTATAAACAGTCTCAAGCACACAAACCCATAATTCCACTTTAAAATACTGGCTTGGAACCTGAATTAACTATAACATTGCTATTTTAAAACTAATTGATCTTTCCCTTTTAATACTTAAGAAAGGAAATAAGCACCTACAATGTTTAAAATAACTAAGATAAAAGCAGGAAAATACTTTCTGTGCTTTTTCATTATCAGCACAACAACTTCTAAACTTGACTTTAATCAAAGTTCAGTCAGACAACTCACGTTCAAACAGATTTAGTGTCCAGGCTCCAACTTAATCACGCCCCCCTTATGATTACACAGGAATGATGGGAGTGATGAGCAAATACTTGTAACCCCCCCGTTGGAGCCTACAGGTGGATGCTGGGGGGGGTGCAGGGGCTGAAGCAACAGGTAGCAATACTGCAGCAGCAGTGCGAGCAAGAGGGGCTGATGGGAAATGTCTCTCTGGTTAAATAGACCCCCTGATGAGGTGGGTGTGCATTATACATGGTTGTGGAGAGGGAGGTGTGTCACATGATGTATGTCACTTGATGCAACGGTCGATTCCCGTCAGGAAAAGAGTGTTTGTCTCGTTCCATCGCACAGAGACATGAAAGGGAAAGAAACTGTGAAGTGACTGCAGCTCCGTGGGTTCAGACGAAGACGGAGAGAAATTGAGAAGCACGACTTGTTCCCCCTTCTTAAGACCCCTGTGATGAATCTGGGACTTTAATTCCATCTGTTCCCGCACAAAGAAAACACACAGTCTTAATTAACCGGGAGGAAAGAGGGCGATAGAGCGGCTCTCGAGTTGGAGGAGAGAGGATTGTCGTGTCAGAAATGAAATGGTTCCTGCAAAACAGGTTTTAAAACCATCACATCGAGGGCTGCAGGAAATGATTATTGGTAAATCTACCAATCATTTTGTCAATTTGGTCGACATAATATCAGAAAAGGGAAAAAATAGTTTCCCCACAAATGTTTGGATCTCTTGTTCTGTCTCCGATATCGTTATAAAAATGAAAAATCCCCTTTGCACTGTCCAACAAATAAATAAACAAACCGACAGTGAGGGAGATTGGGACTTTAGCAAATTGTTATTCCAGTTGTGTTTCCGTCCAACACACCTGCCACATATTCAGGTGGGCAGATAGATCCCCCCCCCCCACACACACACACACCTCCCCCTCCCCGCCAATGCTTTTGACTTTTTGACACTGTGATAAAAACAGAAAGAAGAAACTCAAACAGAAAAACATATCGATCAATGAGCTGAAGTGTTGCAGATTAACTTCCCATTAATGGACTCGTTAAATAACCGACACATACAAAGCTCCAGCATCGATGGACATTATGAAATTGGTGAGAGAAACACTGTCGTACTTCCTGAAGTCGGGTTTCACATGCCCTGATCACCAAGAACTCTCAGATCTCGATCTTTTGACCGAGTTGACATCGTCGTCAGCTTCTTCCACGTGGATGACTCGTCTTTACAATGCCCACTCTCTCCATCCCCCTCGGAGCATCTGTGGAGGTTCTGTGGTTGGACTGGTTCTCACAGGATCCTTAATGACCCGTCACGCGTCCTGCTCCTCTCTGAACTCCACCGGTTCCCTTCAGAGCCTGTCGGTGTCGGACCAACCGCCTCGAGCTCTCATCACACCGCTCAATAAGGAAACATCTTGATTCGGCCCGGTGCCACAATTACTTTTGACATTTACCTTTAATGCTCTGGTTATTGAGTTTTAATGCCAGTTATTTGTTTTTCATATTTTGTCCTTTTAGTGTTTTTAGAGCAGCTGCAATATTCAGCTCAATTTAATTCTGCATTTTTATTCTGGGTCTTTCACCATATGTCCTTGTGAGCTGTTTTTTTCTATTGTCGGTTAAACAATGAACTGTTCTGCAGCTGCTGGAGCACTTTGTCCCCGAGAAAACATTTCCCCCAAGGAAAACTATAAGGAACATTTGATTTGATTTGATTGAGAGAAAATGTCAGGACTTCAGGACACGTCTGGAAGCACTTTATCTAAATGTCAAACATTTAGGTAACGTTAAACATGTGTTGATGACCAAAAGACATCACTCTCACAGAGGGCTGAGAACGGCCCTTTAGAAAGTGAACGCCCTGTGGAGCCGTGAACTCAGAGAGACTCTCCGTCCTCACAGAGGTGGAGATGTGAAGAATGCTTGCCCCTAAAAGTTGCTTTGCAATTTCAGCGAAACAGCTCACAAAGGAAATCAATCAGAGTTTATCAGTGGAGGGGTTTGTCGAGAAGCCCCCCCCCCCCCCCCCCCCCCCGCTCTGTCCTGAGAGGGTACAGCTCTGTGATTGACAGAGGGCAAGAAGCCTGGGGGCAAACTTTCCGCTCTATAGACGGACACAGTTTTCCAACAAATGCACACACACACACACACACACTATCGCTTTTTGTACGATGTCCAGGGGGTTGATGTAGAGATACACCCTGTGTGTTGTCTGCATGCTCACACACACACACACACACACACATGGTATCTCAAGCCGTGCACGTGTCAGGAAACACAAAGACACAAAGGTAGTAAGGGCCGCGAGAGAATAAACGCTTGCGTGTCTCTCCGAGTCCCCCCGCGGACCTCTTACAGAAAAGACACAATCATTTCATCATGTCGCAGTGAACGCCCGTCTTATCTCTCACTGTGGGGAACAGGGTGCAAGTCAAACCCAACTGAAAACCACCATTTTGCTCTCTAAGCTCACTCATCTGACAACACAGAAAATCCACGGCAATAGTTCAGCGCTCGGTGGGGGTTGGACTTTAATAATAATTGTGAGCAAGTGTCTCGTACTTTTTGTGGAGTGGAATGTAATTAGAATCGGCACGTTTCCTTTCTGCAGAAAAAACACAGCTGGCCGGGTTTTAGCTCACAATGCAGCTTCGGTTTGTAAAAGAGCGAGTACTCTGAGGCTCCTTCTACTTTTGTCCAACGACACAATGGAGAAAACAATGGTTTTTATCACACACTGAAAGAAAGGGGTGTGATTTTATTAAAATTGTGTCGCTCTTTATACGAACAGATAATTTATAGACACAAAATTGGCTCTGATTGTTTCTTTTTATTACTTTAGTTTTGTGCTATACGTTTATGCACAATAGATACATTCAGAAGCTGAGCAAGAGCCTGATTCATACAAAATCTGTTAATTCAAGACTGAGGCCATAAGTTGAGTCAGTGGAGTCATCAATTAGTCAATAGACACAATATTTGGTTGATTAAAGGTCATTGGTTCAAACCCAAAGGCTAAATATTATTCGTTAACCTCTGTGGGCTCTAAAAAATACTCACTCTTTTCATTATTTTCCTAAATTTAAACACAAAAAGGTAAATTGGAAAAATTTTCATGAGAAAAATCAATAATCGTGAGTTCAGCCCTAGCTCGAGGAAATCATCGTTAACTGTTGTGAGCAGAACAAACAGCTGAGTTACAGTAAACACAACTTAATGCTTCACCTCCTGATCAAAGTTTCAGAACTTTAACAAACTGTCTTCATCTGTGACTCTCATCATACGTGCTCACAATCCTGATCTAAACGTATCTCCACACTTCCCCCGCATCCCACTTTCCAGTCTGTCCCAATGACCTCTAAGAGCAGCCAAGGTCATACTGGTATATTTCCTGTGCAGATGAAGCCCAATGATTATTTCTCCATGTTACTTTAAATGATTTGGGAGTTGATATTTCCCTTGACAGGTTCTGTTTGAAAATGATTAAAAGCTCCAAATAAAAAATCTTAATTCCCATTTCATTAAAAAATATCCTTACTCCTCACATTAAGAATAAGATAACTCAATAACTTGAAAAGGTTCATATGCTCTAATGTTCAAAAAACACATAACTCTCCTCAGACTTTATTGCTGCAGCTCCTCTTTTCAGTCTCTGTCTGAAAAACAGCAGCTCCCCGTACTGTGGACTTTGTGCTTTTCGACTTCGCAGAACTTTGGTAACTTTACAGAACACAAAAATCCATGAAACACACTGGAGGAATAAGAAACTGAAAAAGCATAAAACATCTCCTTTCCAGTCAGCGTGCTGTTAAGCCTGAAGTTACACGCACGTAGAATATAAAACACAGTATTAGCTTTCATGGACACACTCAGAATTAATATTGAGCTGCTGTAGAAAAATAAAGTCTCACATATAAAAAGGGTCCTAACCGGCCCCATTATGTACGAGCATGATTGGTCTTCCAGCTGTTAAAACTCCCATTCGGCCTCACCGATGTGTGAACCATTATTTTTGAAAAGAGGTTGAAATGGTTCTCTGAGTGTGAAGTGAGTGCAGATCCCACCGAGGTAAAAAGCATTTAGAAACCCTTCTTGGTTTGATAATATATTTGACTTGAGGCAATCGATCCTTCACGACGAAGCTCAGAGCCGAGCCCTCTGCTCTCGGTGTTCGGGGGGGGGGGGGGGGGTCGTGGGGTCAGTGCCAGGTTCTCTGGACGCTGCTCGTCCACCGACAGCCACCGACTAACCAGCCGTGTCAGACATCTCCATGTCTCCAGTGTTCAGTGTTCCAGTCTGGAAATTCAGCTGCTCCTGGGACGCATCCATCTTCCATGATGATGCCCCCCCAACCCCCCCACTCCCCCCTCAGCCCATCTATAGCCTACTTCTTCTGGCACTTTCTCTCCCCCACTTGCTTTCCTCTAAGGGATGGAGAGTCATTAGCAGGTAATGAAAGCAGGGGGATGTGTGATTTCGTGCCTGTGTGGGGCTGACCGGATGGGGGACTTGACAGGGGACGTTTTCCTCGACGCC
Source organism: Platichthys flesus (assembly GCF_949316205.1). NCBI lineage: Eukaryota > Metazoa > Chordata > Actinopteri > Pleuronectiformes > Pleuronectidae > Platichthys > Platichthys flesus. The sequence goes on from NC_084967.1 coordinate 12,731,002, forward strand.
TGGCTCTGAAGGAGACATGTTGTAATTGGCTCCCCTCAGAGACCGGCCAGCATCGGAGCAAAATGTGCCCGATTTGCTGCGGACAGTTCGGTCCATAACGTCCACGTCCAGCATGTATAATAGATGTGTGCGTCTCCCTGTCTGTCTTCAGGGGCGATGAGCCAGCTCTGATTTTCACCCTGTAGCGAGCGAGCGAGCGGGAGGGGAGAGAAACACCCCCCCCCCCCCCCCCCCCCTCACCGTGATTGGATGACAAGCTGGGTGATACATCGTTGAACTGCTTTGACCGCTGTGCGACCAGAGTCACCATCGAAAACCTCCCGCTCCTGAAATATACATCAGGATCTCAGGCAGTTAAATATAGATGTTATATATGGTATATATGCTGTGTGTGTGTGTGTGTGTGTGTGTGTGTGTGTGTGTGTGTGTGTGTGTGTGTGTGTGAGACGCTTTGGCTCCGTGTCACTGAACGCCTGACATGTGCTCCTCTCTGTTTACCGGGCTTGAAATGAGGCCGTCTCGTCTTTTCCACTTTGAGAAGAAGAATCTGTCACCATCCGGATGCTTGAGTGGACCTGAGCTCGCTTTGTTTCTGAAGTGAAACAGAAGTTTTTTGGGGGGGATTTAGTTTGAAATCAAAGCTGTTCTTTCAGAGGACGGAGGTTGGTCCAACCCTCTCAGCTCACGTCTCCTTCCACAGACAGAATGTAATGATGGGGTTTTACCCTGGGCCAGAGGACAGATGTGTTGTTGGTGAAAGATGAATAGGATATTGGACATATTTCATTATTTCAAGGCGAGCTACCGCATCAAACTTATATTTAACATTGGAGTCCCCCCCTCCCCCCCCCCAATAACATGGTGAATCACAGCATCTACAGGCCATCTGTCAAGCATTATCTCTAAAATGGATAAAAAATGACCAGATTCCCGTTTTAGATTACCCTGCCAGTTTTATGTGAGCCAGCCTTCACCGAGTACACTAAAAGTGAGGGATGCTGCCTCCATGTCCAGGTGAGCGCCACAATAAAATAGTGCAGTGATGAGCTGTGTTCATATCTTGCGAGGGGGGGGGGGGGGGCGGGATAAAAATGGTGTTGCCAACACTGCAGGCCTGACCGTGTGAGAGCGGCGAGATAGCACGCCAGAAGGCCACGGGAAATCTCATTCCTCCTCACATTTCCTGGCCGGGCCGCGGACCTAGCCTCGGACGAATGATAAATGAGCCGTTACAGTCGAGGTCTTGTGTAGCAATCCTCAGCCTCACCATCGCTGCCGGCGCGGCCACTGTCACAGCGCCGCGGTGATTGAAAAGAGACAAAAAAAGGAACAAATAAAAACCCGATTTCAAGGAGTAGCTGCACACAAGTAAATTTTTTTAAGGACTCTTCATTTCCTCCTCTTTCACCGGGGATGTTTGCAATTACAGCAATGACAATTATTCTGATTGCAGAAAGAAACTGGGATTTGCAGTGGGTCTGCAGCGCTGAGTGTGCGTTTGCTCTTTCATGGAAACAGCAGTCATTGCCATGGTTACACCTAGAATATATGAGATATTCCACCTTCACTGTTCTGGTGTCAGTGAAATCTCTGTCTGAAAGATATTCAGACATGATCCACGTCTCAGTGCCTGTTAGAAGTCTCATTTAAAACACTGTGTTTCTATAGCAGGGATTTGGAGAGGGGGCGGTCCCAGCTGAGTGAAATCCTGCAGGGTTCAGTGTATGGACGTGAATTCAGAGGACTTGAGATTCTTTAGTAGTTTCCTGCGTTTTTTATTTTTTTATCCCCGTCGGTTCAAGGCTCGTCCAAGTGGGAGAGTATTTCCACCGGGAGCTGGAAGGTCTCGTTGATGGAGATTCAGCTCCCCGTGTTCCCAGTCCCCGGAAATCTCAATTCCATCTCAAGGACGCTCCTCCTCGCTTTTCCAGTTGTTCATCCGCGCCGACGGCGGGGAGTGTAAATGTTAAATGACCCCCATCTTGATGGATCCAGTTTTAGTGAAACTCCCCCGAGGCTGAGGAGCCATTTGACACATGCCGTTGCCATGGTTAAACGGAAGCTTCACCGCAGAGGCGGGAGAATCCGGTAAAGGTTAAGATGTCAGCGATTGGCTGAATGGGCTCTAAACAAGGAAGGAAGGGAGATATGAGCTTGGGGGCTCTGGTTGGACGGAGGGGGAAACAATGTGTTCCTGGTTGGTTGCTCAGTGCGCCTTCGGAACCGCGGACCCACACATCAACACACCAACACAAACACACACACACACACACACACACACACAGACACACACACACAAACACACACACACACATACTCATCTGCTCCTGCTAATTAGCTGTTTGCCTGAGAGAGCACTGTGCTGCCCGCCAACCCCATTAGCCAACCAAACTGTCCCCATCATGAATCCCGGGCCGGCGAACAAACAGACACACACACGCACACGGCCGTACCCATCCTTCCATCCCGGCTCCGGCAGCGCTCGGAGCCACGGGAATGACAGATTTTATTTATCTAATACCCCAGACCCTTTGAGTGATGTGTTGATGCTGAAAATTACAGGGTGTGCTCGGTTTAAGGATGGCCAAAACGGAAAGAGTGAGGGGGCGCACTCATCTCCACTCATCCTCCTCCTATTCTGCTCCAGCAGCATAATGAGCCATCAGCTACTGCTGACAACCCAACATCAGCCGGCCAATTAATGCCCATGCTTCTTTTTTAATCAGGCGCCCGTGCAGATGCCTCAGTCCAACGATGTCTGGGGCCCTGGCCTTTTTCTTTCTTTTTTTTTTGGCGAGGCTCTGTAATGATTTCCTCCAGAAAAGCAGAATTCAAGTTTTGCCAGATGATTGGGACTCAATGTGAGCGTCTTGGACAGAAGCCTGGAGGTAGTGTTACACCCAGTGGAGAGACACAAAGCGTGCACACTATGCTGCACAATCACTGCAATTAGGGAGTGTTTGCAAGAAGGACCGCTCAAAGAGGGCTTCGAGAGGTTAGCAGCTCGGATGATTCAACAGAATGCACAATGCACGCATGTTTCAATGACAGTCGGGTGCAGTTACTTAAAAGGCATCGCAGGGACAAAACCTGCTCGGCTCAGATAGCTGCTGCCGTTAGAAAGAGGTGACATGAGATAAACAGCCGCTTTGCCGGAGCAGAAGGAGATAAAAACAGATGTTGGAGTAGGCAACAAAAGGGAGCTGCTTAAAAGGAAGTGGCAGCTGAAGAAGCGGTGTGACAAAGAAGAGCCATCTTCTCATTACGGAGTCAACAGAAGTGGCCTGTTTGCACCGCCCAAAAGGAAAGGGGAGGGTCGATGGCGTTGAAAGAGCGGGAAAGGGAGACAGATAGAGGAGTGTGGGGTCTCTTCAGACGCCACTATCACGAGATAAGGGGAGCTGCTCGCTTGTGGCTGACGCTCAGGAGCCCCGTCATGCATCACTACTTCTGACAACTGCTCAGTCTGCTGTCCCTTAGCGGGTCTCCTTATTGGGCTAAAGCCCGGCAGTGGGAACCTTCCAGGTTTCCCTGATATGTTCTGGTGAAACATGCATGGTTTCTGGCTACAAGCTCCAGCCGCAGCCACACACACCCTGAGTACATCCGTCTTTTCTATGTGCCCGGTGGTTTAAACCTGCTCTCAGCTGTGCCATGCCTGCTTTACGAACCAACATCCATTTCTATGTTAATTATAGCCCGGGACAGATCTAACAAGCTGTAATATAAGTGTGAGTACTGCTAAGCTCACTGTATCTCTCTTTATCTCACTTGTCTCCCCTCCATCCCCCCGGACAATCTGCGCCTCGGCATCGACAGTCCGGTCACGGAGCTGACACAGGTTATCCTGATGATAGCAGATGTCATTTAATGTGATCTCCAGGAGGGAGAGTGAAGGGGCTAAGGCTAATGGAGAGTGGAGCAAATCTGATTTCTGTTTGACAACATTGTTCTCTTCTCCGAATCCACCTGCCAGATTGCGTCGGTCCGGGCACGTAAGAAGCCGGATGCAGCTGTGGAGGCCGGTGTCGAAAAAACAGGGCAAGGTCGTCGGCTCTTCGGCAACATCCTGCAGAATCTGTTTCTTCCTCAGACCACACTCGGGAAGGTTGTTCAATGGGACACGAAATGGACTGTGCAAGTTTAAAGTCTAATTTGCCTCTAAATGGAGGAGATGATAATCCTGAGAGCATCTTCTAATTGCCATTTGTGTCGCTTGCTATTGTGTTTTACCACACTTTGCTGGCAGGGACATAAAGAGCTTTACAATCCTATGAGGAAGATCCTTTGCTTTGCACATGCTCAATTCTGTCAATACACCTTTTGGGGGGGGGGGGGTGGGGGGGGGGGGGGGGCTAAAGAGATGGACATTAACGGTGAGCAGATAAATCATGCAAAATGTTACCATGCTGTCAGGAGAAATGTTACCATTGCGGGTGCCCTATAAAGGTCAGTGGTAACATATTCACTGAGATGAAGAGAGATGGCACATGACTCAAGTCTCAGAGTTGAAGTCGCTGTGACAGGTCGGGGGGGTCGGAGGGCTAACAGGGAGGGCAGCCCAAATCTCACGTTTAAATCTGCAGCCGCGGAGACATACGGTGCCGGGGCTGCGAAACGGATCAGTCTGTGTCACTGGTGGTAAAGCGGACTGTCTGCTGTGGATGCCGGACCTTGATTAGCAACTTCTTCTTCCTCTGCCAAACTGCCAGGACCGATTGAGATCTCACGCCGCACAATATCTTCTGTAGCTCATGATATAAATAGGAGTTCGACAACAGGACGGGAAAAGAGACTTGTCTGGTTTGGTTCCCGAAGGAAAAGTGGACGGGTATATTTCAAAGGTACTCAACTGCAGGTTTTTTCTTTTGCAGAACTTTTACACACACAAACTAAACCCTAAGATCCATGAATCCTTTCCAGAGAAATCAGGGAAAATGTCGAAAATCAAATCGTTAAAGAAAGTTAACAAATTGTTACTGGATCCATTCTCTTGTCCAGATCCACACCAAAATGTAATGGGTACTTCCTTGACCCATACTCCTTCCTTCCACCGAGTTTAGTGGAAATCCGGTGAGTTGTTTCTGTGTAATTTTGTTAACTAGCAAAACAAAATGGACAGAGGTCATAATCTGTAAAACATTCGAGGACAGAACCATTTGAAAGCATCTTGTGTCTCCTTTAAGAAATTGTAATAGTTCATCACTGTCAGATATTCTTCTTCTCTGGCTCTCTGGTATCGGCTTATTATGCTGCACACAATATATCCGCAGTATTCCTTTCGTGGCACGTGATTGGTCTGTTTGCACAGGGTGGCTGCATCGCTCGGGGGCCCCTGGAGCCGTCCACACTCAGAACCGCACAACACACATCGAAGCAGGTGTGTAAACAGATAATGCAAACACACACATGATGGCACATAGCGCATGGATGCACACATATGCACAAACACGACTGCAGACGATGTGGGAAACAGAAAAAAAAAAAAGCACAAACGTACACGCTCGCTGCCAACGCTCACATCTTACTGGTCGGATCGTGGGGGGGGGGGGGGGGGAATTGACACGGCTCATTCCGTATGCATCGGGCATTCAACACAACGGCCCTCTTATCTGTGTCAGTTGACACAAGAACCGCGTAATTAAATGTGACTTCTGTCATCTTTCCGGCTCAAACAAAACCAAATACTGAGACACACTCTCCAGGGCCTTTCTGAAGGCTAACCTCACATGTCACCTGCTTCAGGGTGGGCCGAAGAAGAGAAAATGAAGAAAAAAGAACCCACATCATACAGATGCTTTTAAGATCAAAGTCGGCCGGACACTGAACAAACACCGCAATGTGGAATAATTCACATAAAGACCGAATGGCCTTCAAAGGGCCCCCCCCCCCGGAGAGATGTGCTGGGGGATATGTCCAGTGTGGCCTGTGTTCTTACCATCAAAGTAAATGACTCTCTCACTATGGGTCATTACTGCAAGCGGCTCCTGTCAATAACGAGTAAGCAGCCCTTAATCTAATTTGACAGAGGGGCCGCCGCTCTGGTGAAAAGCCATCCTCCTCTCCATAAAGAGCAATGGACTGCTCGCTGTGCCCAGGCGCTCCCTTTGAAACGGGAGAAGGGCCGACAGCTGGAGGAGAAGGGTTCCGTGTGTTGTGTACACATGCCAGCGTCTCTTAAAGCAGGTGTACGGCTCAGTGTCAGACAAGCGGCTTCATTTCTCCTCCTTGATGCCGTCGGTGGGATCTCCTGTTGCGATCAAATTGCTCAGACACTCGTGCCAGAATATATTGACTGTGCCTGATTGAATTATTGACGGGTGGCTGCTTGGTTTTGCCGACTGACCCCGTCCGACCGTGCCGCGTAACGCCCCGAGGACGCCGGGCCCTTTGCCCCCTCACTTCCTCCGCGGCGCTGCCTCCACCACCACCGGGCTCCAGTCTGACTCCGCTGTCAGCCAGTCAAGCCGGGGCTCGATGCTAATGCGATGTGACCACTTCCCGCCCTCCACCTCTCTGTGTGATGTCAAGGGCATACATATTCAGCGCTATCAGTGTGGAACAGCTGTAGTCACTCCAGCGCTCCGCGGCCGTCAGCCCGGGTTCTCGGGTTCCGCGGTCAGGAGCCTCTTAGGCACGAAAGGTCATTAACGATTTATCTCAGTGGAGGCGGCTCCGCAGACCCGTGACGCTGGTGGCAAACATCGGAAATCAATCATATAGAAAAACTGGAAAAGATGAAATTGTCCAAGCTGCTTTTTAGGAGGCTCTCTACAGGAGGTCGGAAAAAATGCACAAATAAAAGATAAATGCAACAACCGCTTCAAATCTCGCACTCTCTCCATCTTTGTTTACTTGTCAAACTCCAGATTACTTTTACACAAAACGTTCACACTCAGAACCGAGACACATTTCATTTCAAACTGCCAGAAAGGTATAATTTCACTTTTTGAGGGTCTTGTTTATTCGCTGGATTTATATTTTGGTGCAGAATTAGCATCCTCCCAACCTCAACGCTCGCAGAGAGGCAAATTTAACAAGCGGGAAATTACAGTGTGTGCAGGTTGGTTACGACCGGAGGTTTCCCAGAGTAATCAAAATCCGAATAAGCATCTGTCAAACAGTTTGGTAGTTCAGCAACAATTCTGCTCAGAAGGTGGCTCTGCTTCTGGGGTCAAATAAACCCTCGCGGCCCAGCACTCAGGTTTATGAAGCAGCTCCAGGGTCAGGGTTGGCAGACCATTCGTCTTTCACACCTGCCCGCGATCGCGATACGCAAATCTGATTAAATATTGAATAATCACTCTGAATCCATACCAATCATCGCAGTGACACTCGAGCAAATTGACAAGTGGGTCACAACATCTGCCGTGCAGCTGCTGTTATGTAACGCTGGATTAAACTCGGTGTTTCACACGGAGAATTTATTGAAAGGACGGACCCTTGAGATGTGGCATCTCATTTTCGAGGAGGGTCGGGGGGATTCTAATGTGTGAATAGAGACTGTTAAAGGACAAACTGACATTTGGGGAAATGCGCTTATTAGCTTTTCTAAACAGAAGTTTGTCGAGAGAATATCAATTTCGCTCAGTGTGTTCAAAACGGATTATTCCAATATGCGATGTGTAAAGATGGTAAACACGGAAGATGGAGGCACCCACATCTGGGATAGTTTGGTTTTTGTGCAACAGGAGGAAGTACAGACACATCCATGCTACACACACGTATAGATTCACACACTGACCTCTCCCACCATGACAAAAACACACAACCACAACTCAGCTGTTTCACTGACCACAGCAGTCTATACAAAGGCCATGTCGGTGTCACATATGGTCAGGAGATCCTGTTCTTCCTGGTTGGGTACGACCACGTGGGTTCAGCCACGTCCTCTCGTCACTCGACTGAAGAGTGAGAGCAGGATGGAGCGAGACAGGAACGAGACAAACATGTTATCCTCTGCTACACTGCTGGCACAGCAGGTCTCACAGCGTCATCGTCACTGTGACTCATCTCATTTTAATATGCTACTTTGATGAGCTAGTAGAGGGGAGGGGGGGGGGAGTCCCCTGAGACCACACTCGCTCACACTCTCTCTCTCTCTCTCTCACACACACACACATGGAGCAGCCATCTCCCTCATATTCTAGGACATGTGGTTAACAGCCACTTCTCAGCTGCAGAGATCTCGGATGCACCTTCCTCCTCTTCGTCACACCTTCTCGTCTTCACCCGCTGTCGAACACACAAACACACTTCCAGGTTTTTCTCGTGCATGAATTAAGAATCACTTCTGACATATGCACGTGTACTTTTACACATCTTTGACCCACACATGTGACCGAGGTGCCACCGGCTAACCAGCTCAGCCCAAGGCCTGTGTATGTGTCTCCATGCATATAAACCGTGCATGTGTATGTATATGCATCCAAGAGTGTGTGTGCATGTTACAGTAACACACTGTAGGTGGGGGAGTCGCATGTGCCAGTTGTGCACTTGTGTCCTCCAGGGCAAGATGTACAGAGGGAGCAGAAGTGTGAGGGGGAGTCACGCAAGTCCCCCCCACCCCCCCCCCCATCTGTTCATCCATACAAACAGATGTCTGCGCTCGAATTGAAAGAGGGAAGCATCACACCATCACGTATTGAGAAAACAATATTGGTTGGACATCTAATGAGTTGTTGCCTCAGGGCTGTTTGGGATACGCTGGCAGTTGGAGGCATATGAAAGAAAACACTGGGTATATACATATATATATACGCTATATATTTATATATACACATATATTCCTGTTTATTTCCCCCATTTCCAAGAGGCCTGCTCTGTTCAGGAAGCTCCGCGCTATGCGAGGGCATCGAGATATACAGTCGGGGCAATTTTCCATTGACTTCCTCAGCTACCTCCTCCTCTCTCCAAGAATGAAACATTAACTGGGCTTGACTTCATTTGTCAGAGCTTCTTTACGTCTCCGGCTAATGACCTTTCTGTTTAAATAAGGAAACATCTCGCTCCTTGCCCCTGCTCTCTCTCCTCGCAGAGCGGCCCGGTATCCGCGGCACGGCCTCGGACATGCCAGGGCGAGGTGTGGAGTGGCAGTTGGGGACGCCCCACCTCTACTCAGCACATAATCCAATGGACGCTGTGGTTGAAATTGTAGCGCTAGAGCTGCTCCAAGCATGAACTGGCAGGACGGGAGGCAATTACTGCCACTCAGGCAGCCATTTAGCAGAGGAACTGCGGCTCCAGAATGGGCCAGCACTGCTCACTTTGGATTGAACTCATACGGGGCCTAAGTAGGGGCGACACCCTGTTGAGGGGACAAGGAGTCTTCATTTCTACAAACACACACACACACAGACACACACACATCAACACACACTGTTTTGTCTGCATATGTGTGACTATGAATACAGCTCAAGTCTGCACAGTCTGAAAGAAAAGGTCAGTGTATTAAACTTGAGCGATACTGAAGTTTAGAAACACACACACTCACACACACACACACACACACACACACACACACACACACACACACACACTTTGTGCATCCACCCTCAGGGTTGGGACTCAAACACACGCCAAAAAAAATACTATTTGGAAGAAATCAATACCTATTGTAGTCTGGCCCCTTATCTCCAGAAAACCTAATGACTCTTCCTCTCTCATATACAGTAGTCACGACTGCCTATCTGTTCTGGTTCCAGGTGTCACCCAGAGTAATATGAGCCAATCGGAGCAATCAAAGCTTTTCCACGAGGCGGAATCATGAAGGTGCGACAGAAACAAAGGCGCAGCAGCTTCCTCACTCGCCGCCATAATCACCGCGAAACCACTGATGAGGTCAAATAGAGCAATTACGACGGTCGTTGTTCAATCGGATCAGATTTCAACGTCCACATAAGATCTGTATTTCAAGGTATTCGGGACTTGAATCATTTCCCACAATGCACGCTGATGGGTTTTGCGAAGAGTCTTTTTAAATGGCTGGACAAGGTCTTCGCCTAACTGTGCCTTTAAGTCCTGCATTCGCTTGAGGGGGGGTCAGAAAATCATTTCCACTCTACTCTCCGCGGGCCGACATCAGAAACTACTGCCGAGGCTGTTGTTTTGTATTTTACAATTAGAAGTCTGTCTCCATCCCCCAGCAGTGATCTATTTAACGGACGTGCCCTCTAAGTCTCCAGTCCGCCCGGTAAATGCTGCCTGACACCACTGTGTTTATGCACTCTTTAGGCAAAGGGTCCACAGCAATAGAGAGGAATTGATTAAAGCATTTCCGTTGGGAGTTAACTGTGCATTCTGCCCGGTGCAGTTACACACGAGAGGAATGTGAGCGACTGAGCAAACATTCCATTACAGCTGATGCCGGAAAAACAAGTTGCCAGTGTGAAAAAGCCTGCGGCAACTTTCATGAAAATAAAGCGATACTTTATTGATCCTGCAGAGAAGGTCTCTTTGTACTTCCTCCCTCTCTCTGGGATTCTGGAGGCCGGCTTCAGTTGAACAAGATCCAGTGTCTTGCTCGGAGACGCTAACCTGGCATCTCCACAGAACTCTGCTGGGATCGGATCGGAACCTCCGAGTTTATTTTTGATTTCCGCATCAATGATTGCAGGCAAGAAATAGCTCTCGACCCACCGGGACGGAGCAACAACCAATCGGTTTAGCGGCAGCAGCACACGTGGTGAAGGGAAACACTGCAAACACATCTTTCTTATCGACACACACAGACTGCTGCTTGTGAAGATGCAGAATCTCGAAGTGAGGGACACGATTTGGGAGGTGGACGTTTTCTGGCTTCAGTTTCTAGTTTGACCACCAATGTTTGTCAGCCATCAGCTTTTTTACATTCATATGTACAAACCCGTGAAAGGAGATTAGCCAAAATGTTGTCTGGAACTAAAACACAGACACAAAGTCTCACTGATCATTGATTTTTAATTCTGTATTCCACTCTTTCAACCTATTTTTAAATTCATGTCCATTTCTATTATCTGATGTTGCTTTAACAGTTTGACATGAAACCTTTTGTATTTTATACAAAGCACCTTGAATTGTCTTGTTGTTCAAAGGTGCCGTACAAAATGAACCTTTGACCGCGTGATAGTCTGATCCGTGGTCAGATTCTCGTCTGCTCCTTGTCTGTTGTTTAGATTTCACCGATTGAGACTTTTGTGTTGTTAGGGTTTGTCTGATTGGACGACCCTCGCTGCCTTCCGACTTTGTGCCTTCGAGTTCTTTCACTGTTAGTCTGTAACATCTGCTGTTGCACCGGTTTAGGAGAGAAAGTACATCGAGCACTTTCTTTTAACACCGTTGCTTCTTTGGATTGAAAAGATTCCAATGCTTCAAAAGGTCTGTCGCACAATGAGCAGAGCATCTAAACACGAGTTTGCTGGTTCCGAGCGACAAAGACCCACACAGAGTCGACCCTGAAACACTCCTCCTTTAGTAATTCAAATTACATTTCACCAGTGTGGTGCCACAATACCATGATTTTCAAGCAATGTTCGAATCGTCCCTTTTGGTTCTTAATGACCCGGGCTTCCATTAAATGCACGAACGCCATCCATCTACTTTGTGCCACACTGAGGCGCAAAGCAGTGGAGGCGCTGAGCAGTTATTAAACAATCAGGGAACAATGCAGATCCATCACAAATGTCAAGAGGACCTCATATTGTCAGGCTGAATACCAGTCCTCTCACGCCGCTGTGACAGGGACCCTGACCCTGACCCGTCCACTCCATGCATGAAAAACATCTCTTTTGTAATCGTGCGGCGTCACTCTGTTGTTCTACTTCACTGTGTTTCTAAGGCTTCATCTTCTTTCGTCCGTGTCGGGAATGATTAGGTTAGGTTAAAGAATCCTTAATCTCCCCAGCCCGGTGATTATCCTCCAAATGTGCCTCACGCGTTCTGCCAGCTCCGAACAATTCGGTAATTAGTCCAGTTTTAGTTCTGAAACTTCTGCAGCTCAGACACATTCGAACGTGCTCGTCTGAGACGTATTCACATTCTACTCTGCTGTAATACTAAGTGCATCTTATGTGTATTTGATTGGAACATATATCAGCAAAGGTATTCTACATTTTGAGATAGAGAACGTCTGTTTTCAGCTTTGTTCAAAAACTAATCAGACGGATTTAAATTAAAATCCCTTGTAATAGCTAAATTATTTGTTGTGATTTCATCATTATCCTGGAGGACAAAGAAAACTCTTTCCTGTTGTTATATTTATTCCACTGGATGTGCTGTGTCCCTTAAGAATTTGCCCAAATAATTGGAAAAACATGCTCCGGGTAATAAACAGGTGCTTTTCCGCTCCGTATTCTATCTTATCGGGAAGTGGGGTCTGTTTACGGTGGTGGTGCAGGGGGTGGGTGGGGGTTAATTAAGATGTGTAACTAAGAGATTGCAACTAATACCCCAGCACAGGTCTTTTAGCTGTTCGTTAGAGCACGCGGCGCAGCACTAGCTTGGATTAGAACGAACACGCTAAAATCTGCCTAATTAGAAAATCTGATCTCTCTCTCTCTCTCTTCCTCCTTCCACGAGATGCCACAGGGACCGGTGGGTGTGTGGAGGGCTAAACGGAATAAAGAGAGGGAACTGCCGGGGCTCCTCTCGACAGGGGGTGCACGAATCGAATGCACCCCCGTGAGTTGTCCTTCACGTTAGGCAGATGGAGTTGCGTCTGTGTGCTGGGCCGCCGAACGAGTCCAAGTCCCCGGAGTAATTTTGTACGTCTGACAAAGAAATCTTCTCTCTTTGAAAACACAAAACTATTTTTTTGTGTGATTGGTTTTTCCAGGTATTCCATGACAGAACTTTTTAGGCATCAGGACACAAAACTGGATGATGAGCTAAAAAAAGTTGGATTTATCCTCTGAAGCAACGAAGATCAAATATTCTGGGGATTTCAGCTTTTATCTTTAATAGTCAGGAAAGTGAAGCCAATGAGGAAGAGCCGAAACAATTGTCTTTAATTTGACAGAAGAATTTAATAAATTGATAGATCCTGAACGCAGAGTCCAGTTGTGAAACCACCTTGAACCACACTCACCTCTCTATACTGGCTTATAACCAGTTTCAATGGGACTCCACATTCATCATGCCTCTGCCATGCAGACACACGCAGCTGCTTTCTCTCTACACACGATCTCCAATGTAATTTCCTTTCAACATGTCCTGGCATGAATCCACAGGGTTCTCGCAGTTCGCTCTCATTTTACCCTGAAACACTTTTCCCACAAGTGGAGGGAAACGGACCTATTAGGGCCCGCCCCCAAGAGGAATCAGCCTAATGACATTCCGGTGTGATTTAATGTCCCAGGTGTGGTCATGGTGTCTTGCTTTTTCTCTCTCTCTCTCTCTGGCCGGAACTTGTCTTGCTGGGCGAAACCAATCTATCGGCTTCCTGCTGTCAACTAGCGGGCGGCACAGCTCTGTGGTCCTCCAAGGTCTTCTTAGACATGACTGACTGACCCCATCCCCGCTCTTTCCATCTCACTCGCTGAGATGGCGCTGAGTGAGAAGGAAGCGGCGGCTGAATACTATCTCCATAAAAAGACAAAAGGGAAACACGCTGTTTGAAGGAGTGACACTGGACTCATTAGGCCGCTGTCTTCCCCCTCGTCCTGCCATTTGCCCGTACTTGGAAGAATCTATTTTAAGTGCGTGACCTTTACAAGCCACCTCATCTCCGGGAGGAATGAGAGGAATCCAGGGTTATTAGGCAAAAGAGAAGCAACTTGTACACTTGTTCCGTTGTGGCGAGACGACTGTGAGGAATCGTATTCACACACACACACACACACAGACACACACACACACACACACAGACACACACACACACACATACGCACACACACCCTTTTAATGTAAATAATCTCATGTTAAAGAGGGAATCTGCGTAAATGAGAAATCTTTTCAGGGAAAAAAGGGAAGCGTTGAGCCAGAGCCATTTCTCTTCATCCTCCTTGATACTATTTTCATTAACATGCAATTTAAAAAAAGCCTTAAAAGGCTGACGCAGCTCAGCTAATTGTTGGCTTTTGATTCCCGGGAGCTATTTGTCTTAGACTATAACAGCAAAAAAAAAAGAAGAAGAAGTAGAGTAAACCCTTCCTGGTACTGTTACTATGACAACACGCTTATAGAAACTGTATATAATCACTCTCAATTCCCCCCCCCCCCCCCCCATCCCCACACAAGAAACCACACGCACATGCATTATCTGACACACAGAAATACAGCTGCAGAGGCTTTCCAGCTGAAGCAGGCGCACGCTGGGCTGAGACGCACAGCTGTTGACGGGGAAGCTTGCCAAAAGTTCCCCACCGCCTCTTTCCCTGGACCCAAATCAAATCCCCAATTTGTTTATGTTATTATGCTAATAAAGGGTAGCATTTCCATATGAATATCAATATTTCAGTAGGAAGCGAGGCGATACGGGGAACGCGGCGGATCGCTGGCAAGCGGGACAGCGATGTGTGAATGGGGCTCCGTCGGCGGTGTAATTTCACTCATCTGATTTTCCTCTTCCTCTGATGATCTCAAAAAGGAAAGGTATTTTTAGAGCCCAGGTGCTTATCCTCTTTGTGGTGCTGGAGGCTAATGTTAAATGAACACATCAATCTTCCGCGTTTCAGAGCGAGAGCGGAGCAGCGGTGGCGCGGGCTCGGCGGCGGCGGCGGCGGGTTCGCTGCCAACTCTGTGATTCTAAAGCTTTCTGTTCTCTAGTGCAATGGGCTGGTGCAGCCACGGGGCAGTATTGGCTTCTCAGTGTGAGTCATTCAAGTCACTTGACTGATGGCTGAATCTGGGTCATTGAATAAAACCGCGGAGCACGAAACTTCTACAATGAAATATCTGTGATAAACGGCCAATCACTGTCAGTATCATTCCATAGACAGAGTTGTACCCATATAGAAACCTACCATGACATCTCCCATTGGTCTGGTAAGGGTGTTTTGAAGCGTCATGGTTCGGCTCTCTGTCCAGCGCCATCTTGGTCAGTAAAAAGCAGAGGTAACCGTATCTGGAGGCTGGTGATCTGCAGGGCATTGCACGCCCACCTTCACTAGTGACCTGCACCCATTGGACAGCGCTGGTTGTCAATCACACAGTGTCCATTTTAAGGTATTTTTCACTCTGTTTGGGAATACAACTTACAAAATGAACATCATGACATATTGTATGAAACTAATATAGAAACTGGCCGGTGGAGTCGCCCTCTGCTGGTCATTTGAGAAAATACCGGTTTTACGGCAGTGGCTTCCCTTTCTGGACGAAGCAAAGCAGAACAACTGATTGGCTGCTGGGTTTGTATCCTGCTGTATAAAGACCTGTCATGTAATACCTGAAGTTGACATTTATTTGTATACACAGTACTACGGTTTCTACTGCCTTCTACCACATGTGGATGTTTCTTTCTTTACTGCCAGCGAAACCATTTGCAACAAATCTCTCCGGGATAATTACAAAGCATTTAAATACATCAACACAAGGTGTGTCTACACTAAGTGCTTAATAATGTACCGATCCAAACGCAACAAGTAAATCAATCATACTCGCGGCGCGATGAGTCATCACTCTTGCAGCGTCTAAATCACCAGGCCGGTGGGTCAGCGATCATTAACAGTCGTCTGATGCATCGCGGGTATGAAATATCCACTATTTGGGCGGCGTGTTTGAGATGTTTGAGTTATGTGCTGTTGTTAAAGCCTGACGGGGAGACGTGAAGTCCAATCTGTCAACTCCGTGCTGGTGTAGATTATTATATCAGTCTCACTGTGGGCGCACATGATTGAAGGGTCCCACGAGGATTCTCTCCGCCGAACTCCAGTGGCACCTGTGCGGTAATTCCAAATGAATTTTGTTGTGTTTACATGACATGTGTGATGATTGAGCTGCACTTCGCTTGACCCCCTCGTTACCCGTGTGTGTGCTGAATCCGGGTCTGCTTCAATCCGCTGACACCTCCTACAGCGAATGCCTGGAACCAATTAATGAAATTAAACAATTAATATTGTGAGTGGCTTTCGATGAGCAAGTTTCCAGATGATCTCATTTTTGGGACAAGCACCAAAAAGTTGACCAAAGTTCATCAACAGATGTGAAGTATCAGAGCTGTTTGAGCCCCGGAGGGCAGCTGTGGCTGAGGGGTAGAGTTGTCGTCCTCCAACCTGAAGGTCGGCAGTTCGATCCCTACTCTGACCCATATGCATGCCGAAGTGTCCTTGGGCAAGATGCTGACCCCTGAAAGTTCTACGAATAGATGCACTGTATGAATGTGTGTGTGTGAATGGGTGAATGTAAAACTGTACTGTACAGCCCTTTGAGTGGTCATCAAGATTAGAAAAGCGCTAAATAAATACAAAACCATTTAAAATTTACAGAGTGGCGTTCAGGAGAAGGAGGTTGGAGAATCTGTCAGCGTGATTACACTTTAGAGTAAATATAACAAGAGGGGGGGTGCTTCTGCCGCACAGTCTGAAGGAAACTTCATTATTTATCCACCACTCCATTTTCTTCAGGCGCAGCACGCTGGGAATTAAACTGTTTAATGCAGACTAGGATCCGAGTGATCCCGGCTGTCATCGCCAGGTATTCACATCTGACAACCTGCAGCACATGAAAACAGGTCGATGCGGCAGCACCACAGACCTGCTCGGAGCTGGATGGTGTGAAATCGTCACCTCTGGCCTTGTTGTCAGCCGTGTGTCGATAGTTTGAGATAATGCATTTTTTCAGCCCCTCAACTCAATTTCTCGTTGGGACAACAAATGCCAGCGTATCAATGGTCATTGCTTCCAATCTGCACGAACCCGATTGATCGGCCGACGGAACTGAAAGTTGGGCCGGGAGCTGTCAGGGAGTGGAAGCTCCCCGCGGCGGCCTTTTGTTAGGCCATCGATTGATTTATAAGTGGGACAGCGTTTTGATGACTTCAGCTGGCGATTGATTCGTCCATATCTGTCCACGTTGTTGTAGGTGCTGCAGTGCGACCACAGAGACGTTTGCTTCACAGTAAAAAGATGAGATCATTTTCTTTTTTTTGAGTTGGAATTGATGGTTAATCAAATTATCTGTTTATCTCTATCTGGATCCGAGGACTGCTTGTTTTCTTTCTTTTTTATAGATGCAGCACATAATGTTTAGAAAGGCTCCTCCTGATTGGTCGATCACGTCAATTAGAAGCCACGATTTAAGGCAATATGGACTGGATTTGTGCAGCAACACTAACATGGCAGTGTCTCTAAAGGGGAGCAGGCGCAGGCTTGTTTCCCAGACACCTGCCAGGAGAGCTAATTTACTGACCTGAGAGGCTGCACATGTTCGAGTGTCTCCTAACGATCGCATGAAGCAGAATGAGCATAAATCAAGTTCAGAAATCAATATGTACAGCAAATGGTACAGTGCGTTCTGCAACACCTTATTATTTTAGTCACAGCCAATCGAGGCCACCTGGGCTTCGGCTGCACTGGGCAGAGAAAACCACTTCAATCATCCGCACAGGGACTGGGATGCAGACCCCACTCTGGGCCTCGCGCGCCACAAATATGGACAATTCCTCTTAAACCAAATTGTCGATAATGACACTAAATGATGTATAGGTGCCTCGGAAATCCATATTGTTTGAGCCTATTTGTTGGGTTAACTGCTCCCGTAACATGCTGGCGGCATAGTGAATGATTAAAAGAGCCGTAATGGGGGTTGTGTTGTTTGGATGTGCTCCCTCTTGTCAAAATAGGAGTCTTTGAAATCCCATTTATTCTGCTCCAGGTTGACAAATAAAGCCTTAATTGAGGAAAATCTAAAATTCAAAGGAAACTAATTGAAGCTGATGTTTATTTTTGTTTTTGTTTTTACAATGTGGTATCTTTGAGTTAATCCATCCGCTACTTAATTTGGGGAAAACAATTAACAAAAGACATTTAAAGGGCAGACTCACAAGGAGTGGATACCCCTCCTCTCACCTCCTCCTCTCCTCCTCCTCCTCCTCCTCCTCCTCCTCCTCCTCCAATCTCTGCACGTTGTTGTTTCAAGGCTTAAAAACGGGACCATATGCCCGGTGAATCCACGGCGGGAGGTCACCTTGAAAGTATTAGGATTTAATATGATTGACCGCGCGGTCTTAGCAAAGGATTAACGTGATGTTGTCCGTATGCTCCCGGAAAAAACGAGAGAAATAAACATTCCGTTCATAGGTGGGAAGCGGAGGGGAAGTGGCAGCCATATGGGGGGGGGGGGGGGGGGGGAGCTCGACGAGAACTTCAGAACCGGACCCGTTAGGAAATGTTACTGTAAGGAGTTAAAGTGGACGCGTGGGTCATCCTGTCAAACCCGAGGTTGAAGATCCCATTAGCTTGAAAAAGTCTGAGGTGAACGTGATGAGCTGCGAGAGTCAATAATGCCGAACCCCCCCACCTCTCACACACACACACACACACACACACACACCTCCCCTTCTCCTAACTCTCCCGCCCTCTCCCTTCATCCGCGCCGCGTTCAGGGTCAAGCATGGCTTTATAAATGTTATCTGATTGCCGGGAGCTTTTCCGTTGCCGAGATTCAGCGATGAAATTAATCTCTGACTAAAATATCGACAGTCCATAGAACCTATCGAGTGAGGTGGAGCAATCGGGCAGTGAGGGGGGGGGGGGGGGGGGAGGAAGGTGCGGGAGGGAGAGAAAGGGAAAGCGTTGTAGATAAGCACAATCAATCGGACGGCGTCACCCCCCCCCCTGCACTCGTTGGACTAGAGCTTGAGTTTGATCAACTTCATAACGAGTGAAACACTGGAAATAAAGTGGAATTAATCTAAAACGGTTTGACCTTGAAGTTTGACCCTTTCATTAAGGTAATCCTGGAAATCTGCGTGTAGGTATTAAGTTATTACATGGCTGATGATTATAGAATAACTCTACTATTTAATGGGGTTTAAATCATTTTATCAATTTTATTAAATGATATTTGCTTTTATAAGTCTACGATCGTATATATATGAGCCCTTACTTATTTTATGTTACTTATTTTAATTTAATTTACTCTGTATACACTTTATATTTCTTGGTTTACTTATAATAAACTTTATACATTATTACCACGTATTTCTTTTTAGTCTTAACACTATCATATATAATATAATTGAACCACACTTTTTAATATTATTTCTAGAAACCTTATACTTTTACATCAACTTATGGATGTATGGTCTGTGTTAAGTGTGTGTGTGTGAGGGGGGGGGGTGCTTAAGCTCATTCGATAAAATTAGCTTTTTCTAATTTAAATGATTGAAATGTCAAAAAGTTCTTAAACTCTTAAATGAAGCTTTAATCATTTTCAATAAATGAAAGTAGTTTGATTGACAGTGTTGACTGACAGATCACAGCTCACCATTACCTCACCACTGGTGTCCCCTGTATGCTGGACTCTCCAAATCACTCCCAGTATGTCGTACACAGCAGCTATTATAATTCCAGTGGACAGACCGTAATCCTTGCCAATGGCAGGCGTGTTTATTATACAGTACACAATGCTGACCTTCCACATTCACCTTCCAAGGTTTAGAGGAATAACACAAAACATGCAAGCGTTAATCTCTTCTGCTCTGCCTCAGTTCTCTGTGGAACCCCCCCCCCCGGGGGAAAGTCACAAATGCACAGTGGGAATGCCTCCTGCGTTCACCTCCTGGCAAGTATGGAAACAGGGAAATAATATAATAAAACATTCATCATGCATTTTGTAATGCTGAGGTTGAAGAAAAAGGAAAATCAGGTGCACACGTGTAACAGAGACTGACAGGGCCCTTTCAAGTGGAAAAATAGCACTAATTCATTTCCCACACAGTAAGTCCTCTTGTTTGCAATATTCATGTCACCTGGCACAATGAAAGGAGGACAACCCCTGTTACTGGTGTTGCTCCAGGATTAGACGTACCCCGCTTTTGTTTTGAGGGAGAGGAAGCAAAATAAATAAAGCAAAAAGCTGAAGAGAGGGAAAAACTCCACATCGCAAACTGACCCAGATAATAACAACAGAGAGTCGAAGTCTGGAGGGGCGACCGAAACAGTCCACGCACAGTGGAGAGCGAAAGAGAGAGAGAGAACGCTGCGGAGACGGGGAGGAGGAGAAGAAGAAGAAGTCTAAAAATTGTTCTCCAGACAAAAAGTTAGTTGAGAAGTAAGGAGGAAGGGGGGGGGGGGGAGAAAAAGAAAGGAGGATGAATATTTTAAGAAGCTCTCTCTCTCTCTCTCTCAACGAGGAGGGAGGCAAGTGAGAGAGAGAATCAAAAAACAAGCGGGATGAGCGACGGGTGGAATTGTCGACTTGCAAAACGGGGAGGACATGAAGCCTGCCTGTGTGGACAGTTCTGCCTGGTGGAGTGCACCATCAGCTTATTGGGGGTAATCATCTGAAGATGGGAAAAACACAAATATGGCAACCAGGGGGTGGGGGGATTGGGGGGGGGGGGCTCCTTGACATTGTAAGAACATCTGCAGTTGTTGCAGTTCTATTTCAAGAACACTTTACTCGTGTGTTGTTGTTTTTTTTTTTGTGCGCTGAGCTAACTGCTGGAGTCAGCTCGGGTGTAAGCTGTGTTCCAGGAGCCTATTCAAAGCAGCCCTGAGCAGAGCGCCGGTTTCACAATGGACCCACCTAAGACTCTGCAGAGAGCGGACATTCGCAGATTCGTTCTGATGCTTTGGGGAAACGTGTCAGTTTGCTTCGGGTCAGCCGACGCGGTCTCTCAGTGCACCCAACCTAATGCAGCCGCGGCGATCACACACACGAGGCACGTTTTGCATCGTTTTCCAGCTCCAACGCTAAACGCTACGCCAAACTGCGAATGCTAACATGGTTCTGCAATATGTCGTGAGTTGAGCCGGCCCCCCCGCGGCTCCACTCGAGCCCGGCCCACGGTGTCCAGACTGTCAGCTCCACTCGCCGCTCTCCCTCCGTGCCGGCGAAGAGGAGACTCTGACCCCCGCCACGATGACACTGCTCCAGAAGAGATTATAGACCCTGATACTCCGCCGCGCCAGCATTATGCACACGCTGCCCTTTCACTTAGACACACAGGCCGGCTGCCACCTCTGTCCGGCCCAATCAGATCTGCCGACTCACGTTTGTGCACGGGGGGGGGGGGCTATGGCGACTACATGGGAGTTGTGGAGATGGACAATCATCAAGAGGCACGTAGAGAAAACACACAATTATTCTTCAGCACCCGCAAGTAAAAGAAGAAAAAAGATAAAAAGATGGAGGTGGAGTAATAAAAGGATGATAAAGAAATCAATAAAGAGATGTGGCAATAAAACCCATGTGGCTTCGAGGGGGTGGAATCAATACCAATAATTTTTACACTGAAGTTTCCAATAATCAGTGTTTCGTGAAGGAGGGGGTGTCCATTAACTCATATCAAAGGAAGTATGATCAGAAACACAATAAAGCGTGAGAGGCTCCTGATGTGTGCAAGGAAAAACAAATCTTTATTTTTCGGATAACCGCCGATTCGCTGCCCTCTCTCAGCTTTCAAACTTTGAAGTGTTTCCCATGAGGCCTCGGGACACACCCCGAATCTGTGATGTCGCAGCAGGCCCTTTACGTGTCAAATCAAAACAAACACCGCGGCATCACTCGGCGGGGGTGCGGCGACCAGAAATGCCACATGCTTGAAAGCTCAAACTCCCAGCGTGGCGGCGGGTTGCTGCCCCGTGATTTAGCCTTAAATTAGCCTCTAAAGGAAAAGCACAAGGGGCTCTTTGGCTTGCCGTGACGTGAGCAGGGGGAGTGCAGATGTATCCCCGAACAAAACATTTTATTAAATTCTTCTGTGGTGTGCGAGCGCTTTCATGTACTCGGATCAAGCCGCCTTCTGTCGAGGCTTTCATGAAGGTGCAGCGAAACCAGACTCTGTTTCAAAGAACTGTCACTTTCAGATGTGTAGAGCGTTAAGAACAAAAAAAATCGGGTGCATTTGCAGTTTTTTTGTCCACGTCAAACACACTCGAATCTGCTTTTTACTCCAAAAAGACGAGTAGATGATGAAGGAGAACGTGAAATTGAGGAAAAATAACGATGTTAAGTGAAAAGGTCATCGTGAAGTTGTTTCTACGTAGAGTCTGTGCAAAGTCAAATTCCGCACATTATCAGACTGAATTAACATTTTCATTTCGCTGACATTTTTCTATTTGTGTAAGTAGACTGACAACAACCTTAACGGCTGAAAAGACCATATTCACACTTTTGTTCCTTTCTCTGTCACTGTTCTTCCTAGCTGTAGCGAAAAAGCAAACTTAGCTCGAAGATAATTTAACTTTTTCTCCAAAAATCTGACTTAGTATTGAGCAAGACATAATTCACCACCAGCATTTCGCGGGGCCAACATATAAAGATAATCATTAATGCTCACATTCACCCACTACCCAGGATTTAAAGGCCTCACTTGACCTCAACCTAACCCCCTCCTCCTGCTTGTCAATTACCAACACCAAGTTTATAGTTGTGTGTGTGTGTGTCTGTGTGTTTGTGTGTGAGCCTGAGCGCTCTACTTGCAACGTCCTTGTCCAAATAAGCTGGTTAAGTAACATAAAACACACAACATGATTGTTTTTGCCCAATTGAGCTCATTAAAGCTGGAGGGTCTGTGGGAGAAATGCAACTGAACCGTTCTATTCTGGGCACTTTGCTCTGTGCGTCATCGCAGAAAAGAGCTGAGTGAGACATTGGGCAGAGTGTGTGTGTGTGTGTGTGTGTGTGTGTGTCTTTGTGTGTGACTGAATGTGTATATTTTCATCCTGAGAGCCTCCAGGCCCGAAGGCAACAACTCAAACCTGCTGCTGTCACATATAAACAATGAGACCTGGTTTGATGAGGTGACAATCTCACAGAGCTCGAGGTTCAGAAGACAGGAGACTATTTCCATCCCTGCTCCTATTGGACCGAGGGGGAGGGAGAGGGGGTTGAGACAAATACAAGGAAGGAAATAAAGGCTCTGAATTGAAAGCTTGGGTCCGGTGTGATTTTATAACTACACACAATGGCTCCAAAATTGGGCACAAACACATGTGTGCACAGCGGCAACTTGCGCCGGCTGCGGTGTTCTTTTGCCAAACTCCTTGGCCCCTTCCTGCAAGGCAGCGGCCTCCCGAGAAGACAATGATCACAAATGGAACAACACGCGAAACCGCTCCCCCCCAATCTCGGCAGCCCGGTAATTAAATACCAGCTCTTGGCACCAACGTATGTAAATGCTGCTACCCTGCCCGTGCTAACACCGGCTTCACCCCCACCCCTGCAACACAGATCAGAGGAGAAGGTCCTGCCAGGTCCCCTGTTCGAGCACAGATATCATTAACCTCCTCTCCAAATCGGCTCCAGATCAGAGGGCCCCCCTGCTCTGAGGCCCCTCGGCTTAACTGGCTAAATGGCCGATGCTCGTGGAGGAGAGGAGGAAGAGGGGGAAGAAAGGGAGGAGGTGGGGACAGATGCAGTGTGTCAGGAAGTGGGTTGGAGGAGGACGAGGGCTCGTAAATAACGAGGGGCCCATAATTCTGAACATGTCAGAGGCCAAATGGATATTTTTCTGTTGGCAGCGATAAGGCATGTGGGCAACACACGGATCGGAGGCTTATTAAATTTTCCCATAAAGCCTGTCATTGTGTGGCAGAGCAGAAGTCGTTCTGTTAACATGCCAGCTCACGGATGCGTGACAATTGTCCTGGTGCACGCTCGCTCGCCCCGGAGAGGGGCCTTTGTGCGGCTGCAGATTTATTAACGATGCCCCGTCAAACACATTACACTGTGATTAGGTTCTTATCAACTTTCAACAAGTCAACCGCACAGTTAAGAGGTGTCTTTGTGTAACCTGTGTGAACAGATGTCCAACTAGAGGGACGCTAGGAGGAAGCACACATCTCCACCACAGGCTGTGGACATGTTATCTTGTTAAAGAAATATTCCCTGACCTGCTTATTTATCTGGATCCACACATAAAGTTTAATGGATTCTTCTCCGGTTCCTGCTCCGGCCCTGTGTAAAATTTCATGGAAATCGGTCGAGTAGTTTTTGTGTAGAGAATAAACAAACACAGATAAAAAGACAACTCTCCTCGCCAGGGATAGAAATAGAGACGTGAATTTAATATTTATCGTTTTCAGATCAATCACCGGGAAAATGTACTTTACAAACCTTTTCTTCAAAATTTAAATCCCTGACCATTCAGCTTCTGTTTGACATGATTTTTCTTGTATAATATGTTTATTTATTTTATAAATCGATTTTGCATCTTTCAATATTTTGCGCCTTTTCGGTCAAATGTTTTTGGAATGTCTCGCCTTTCTCTGAACTGCCACGTGATTGGTCAAGCGCCAGATTTCACAGAGGTTTAAAAAGAGCCGAGAACATTCCCAACCCCAGCTTTAAATACAGACTATACCAAATTAAAAACAGGTTTTCCATGTTTCTATTCATTCATACGCTCAAACAGTCTTGAGATTTTTGGCCAGCGAACTAACTGAGGCTGTGCATAAACACCAGCAGGCATTTCCAGCCGAATTTGTCCTGTGACTTGAGCTGACGAGGCCCCTGTCACCGGCGAGCAGGGATTTATCAATCACCCAGTTGCTGCAGCTTGTGCTCAATTGCACTGCCTGTGCTTCTCCAAAAAAATGGAGAAAGATGTGATGAAGAAAACAGGAGAGTAAATGGGGATGTGAGAGAATATCTGGAAACATATCTGGAGATGGAAAAGGAAGAAGGGATGATGAAAGCAAGGTGCAGGGTGGGGGTTGAAGTAGTGGGGTGGGGGGGGGGGCTGGGGAGCACAGGAGCTGCAGGAGATGGAGAAGAATGAAAACAGAAAAAAATGAAACGGTGAACAGAAGATGGAAATGGCCCGAGAGAAGAATCATTAAAGAAGCAATTTGTGAGTGCGTTTAATACGACGCAGCGCTCCAGATGCTGTCACTTTCACACGCGAGCCAATTAACGTGGGCTAGATGTAGTCAACACGCAATAATGCATGCAGGAGCCTGCTACAGATGTAGAACATCACGCCATTAATGCCGAGTGCTACTCCATGTCAATGTCGACTATACGTGAGATCTAATTAATTATGTCTACGTCTTCCCCTCTGTCTGCCGTCGACGTACGCAAACTGATTAATTCAGAGGAGCACTGAACCCACACGGGGCGGGAACTGTGCGATACGCCGGGTTAGGGTTAGGGAATCAATTGTCTGCCTCAAAAGCACCGTTTGGGAAATCTGATGGCAGGTGAAAAAAAATACAAGATTTCATCCTCCGTTCAAAAGAGACACGAGGAGCCTCGGTTATTTCCGCTGAAGATAATACGTTTTGATCACAAAATGAAGGGGGGGGGGGGGCATAAAAGTATTCTTCAGCCAGGCTCCACTTCGCTGATAGGTCTGTTCAAAAGATAAAGAGGAAAATGTTCAAACACAGTAATGATTATTTGCTAATGACTGATCAAACAAAACACGGTGCCACTGGTAGATACTAGGCTAATGAACACTGACAGATCAATCCGCCGAGAACCAATGGGTCGGCTGTAAGTCAAAATCAGGAAAATAGTACGGTGGCCCTGAAGCTCAACCCACTGCAACCTATGAAAACATCATGTGCAAGGAGACACAACACGTGTACCCGGAGGACACATTATCAATTTGATAACAGGTGTGTGGGGTATGGAAAACAGGCAGTAACACAAACTTATACGCAAAACTGTCTAAATACTCACAACATAGAGAAATATTCACCACACAGCCAAATACACGCAACTTAAACTAATACTGGCAACACAGCCAAATACTCACAACACAACCGAAACCGACGACACAACCAAATATACCTGAAACACAACCAAGTCCCCAAAACACAACCTAATACTAACAGCACGACCAAATAGTCACAACACAACCAAATCCCGCAAACACAAATACTCACAGCACAATCAAATACTCACAACACAACCAAATCCCCCACACACAAATACCCACAACACAATCAAATACACACATTACTACCAAACACTCCTGACACCACCAATAACTAGGAACACTTCCTTGCCTCGGTTTGTGACTTGTGTCGTTGGAAAATGAAATACATGCTTAATTTAACATTGGGTTTGTATGATTTGTATTTGCAGCGTATTCAGATGTTCTTGTGACGTGTGTTCTTGAATTGTCGTCTGTTGAGCTCTCAGAGCCACAATCACACCGAGACGAGTAGGTGAGCGTGACGTGCGCTCTTTAGAAAACACACCGAGCCACACAACCCCAAAGTTCCTCCTGTCGTCCTGGTGAACGAATCGAAGTGCCCTTTCCGGAGACTCACACTTTTGACCAGAGATACACCGCATAATGTCACAAACCACCTCATATAAGGAATCAATGCGCCTTCTCCGGGTTCCGTCTCCTCTGCCGGCTGCTTTCTCTCTAACCAACACTGACATTTGGCTCAGAGTCTATTGATTGGTGCCGTGGAAGTGGAGCACACACACACACACACACACACACACACCAAGTCTTGAAGTGCGAGGTAGAGGGTGAGGAGATGGGAACAAAAGCCAAGTCGGTGAATCTGTTTTAAGGGTTGGGACTTTCTTCTCTTTGTAAAGCGCACTGCAGTCTCATCACTCATAACTGACCACACCTTTACCTCCTCTGGAACATGTCACGACTATTCATCCGCAGGGCGCATTGTACCGGGCATTGTGCACAAGAATGTCCCTGAGAGGAGTGCGGCAGATAAACGCTCTCAAGGACAGAATTATGAAAACGAGCTTCATAACCGAGGCTTTCAGAGGGAAAAGAAAACATTCCATGGCCAAACATGCACAGAAGAATCCAACAAACAGATTCTCATTGAATTTGATCTGCCTGCGTTGGGTTGGGGCGTGGAACATCTCTGCATTCGCACACAGGGCTGGCAGCTCGATTGACTCCAGATTGGTGAATATGTATAGGAGCGAGTCTTGAATAATGTATTGGAATCTGATATCATGCATTCAGTATAGGCGTTAGCGCTCCCTTTGTCACGCACAGTGGGGATCTTTGATGTGAATCCAGAGCCTCACATAAGGGGGGAACACAGCTGTGGGAGTTCTGTAGGGTCACCTGACTGCATGTATTTAAAAAAAAAAATAAAGTAATAGGCATAAGGAGTCCTGGAGGAATGTAACAAGGATTCACTTTACCTTAAAAATGTCGAGGAGGAGTAAGAAACAGGTTCAGTGAGTAGAAATGGCCTCAAGTCGCCCGCCATCTAAAATGAGAACATACAGCTCGTTATTTACAATATAGATCGATGGTTTTTAATGTTGCATTTTGTCATTTGACAGACATCTGAAATTAAATGCGTGATAAAGTTGTAATGTCGCCTCAACCCGTTCACTGATGAGCCAGAAATTTTAATTAATGTGGATCCTGTCAAAGAAACGCTGTGCACCCTGGATATGAAACTTCGTAAACAGGGTGAAATGAGAGAAAGGTAAACCTGCTGTCAGTCATTCTGTGTGTGTGTTTGTGTGTGTGTGTGTGTGTGTATGTGTGTGTGTGTGTGTGAGTGTGTGTGAGTGAGAGATCATTGGGAAATATGCAAATGTGGATATGAATAGAGATCAGGCTTCTCCTCGGCAGATGAATACATTTAACTCTCATCCCTCACGCTGATGAACGAAAATAAGGTTCCGGGACTATAACGCTATAAAGAAGACGTTTAGATTGAAAACAACTTTAACGGGGAAACAAATATATATAGAAGGCACGTAAATTAACATTTAATCCACTCAAATACAAATTACAGGATTAATCTTCCGTGTAAACAGGAAGAGCAGATGACAGGAGAAGTCGTCAAAGTGGCGGTTGACTTGAATCCATTCGCAAAGCAGGTTTCTGCACGAGAGTAGGAATAACTTCTGGGTCATTTTATTCTCCTCGAGACGGCGACATGGAGGGAACAGTTGTGTAAACCGAGGGGTGATCTCGGCTCTCTGTGACTGAAGAGACCTTCCTAAGCACCTGCTTGTTGTGCCGCTTCCTAAGCACCTGCTTGTTGTGCCGCTTCCTAAGCACCTGCTTGTTGTAGAATCATGTGAGCTGGGCTTGGCTCCTCCCTGAGATCTAACCTTCTACTTTGGGGAGGCTACTGAGCCTATTTCTGACGGCTAAAGTCGGAAAACTGCAGATAGATGTCCGGACTTCAGTGCATGTCTGAAAACATGTACTGTACAACCCGTGTTTCACTCACACGTGCACTATGTCTGCGTGTGTGGTTTCATCTTATTTCAATTGACTGAGTCTCCCACCGGAGACCCGACTGATCACAAACTCTTCTATTTCCTTTCCGGCGTTTTGCCAATGCTTTCAGAAGGAAACAATAGTGGAAGCCTGGTGCTGCCGTCTCCAGGCTACCTTCAAGTCAAAGCGGCTACAGGGAAGAGCCGGGAGGTTTAAAGTGAAGCGAGCGCTCCCCTAGCCCCCTGTGGCACGAACCTGTTATATCATTATAATGAGACTCTCAGTGTCACAGGCCTCCAGGCCAGTAGCTGCGAGGGATGAAGTTTTCCCCCGGACCAGCTCGTCGTACGTGGCTAACGGCTTTAGAAGACGCACCCCCACAAGCCACCAGGTATCAACCTTTAAACCAATAACCCATATTTCATTTATATTCATTTCATCCTGGCAAAAGGTGCTTGAGTCCATATTGCACTTATCCCCCGCTTGCTCCAGGGATTTCATGCAATACGCAGCATTCATTACATCTACATGTAGCAAAGCAGCCTCTGCTCGGCAATGTAAACACTTCTTGGCAAATCCTATTTTTATCTGTGACTCCAAGTCGCCACGTTAGTAATTGAGGTGCAAGTTTTCTACAAGTCCTGAGCTTAGCCACAGCTTAAGGTCTAACCTCAATCTGTCAGGTTTGTGTCAAATCCATATTCATCTGTCTTTATCACATCGCACACATATAGGTTAAACCCCACGGTGCTACCGCTCTTGTATATGTTATAGACCTAGTTAAGCACTGAGCGTATTAATTATTAAGCAACGTTCACGTGGTGCTCTAAGGGTTGGGAGAACTGTATATGGCATTAGGCTAAAAAGGTCTCGTAAAGAAAGACCAAGGAACTTATTCATCTTAGAAATTGTTCAATTTATATACAGTAAATTGCACAATGGCTTATATCACTACACCCCAGGGTTCTGCTGCTGCAGTGTTATTTATTCTGGTATAATCAGGCTACTGTTAGCTAAAGTCGATATTTAAATGTATCGTTATTAATGGATCATTCAGTTTTCTTCTTTACTTATTACACTGTTACTTTCAACTTTTAACAAATGCATATTTTACTTGTTATAATCGGGGATGGGCGGTGGTAACGAGATCTCGATGATACACGTGCTCGACCAATCACAAGCCAGTCTCGGCTCTCGATCATGACGTTTCACCACGATGGAAAAGCCTCAAATAGCTAATTAGAACCAAACTTATCAAAATAATTTACACTTGAACATACTCATCTCACATGTACTTTGAATTTTTAGCATGGCCCCATTCCTAAACATGGAGGAAGTGGGATCTCTAAGCAGCCCGCCCCCTGGTGGTGATTGGGACGTTACCGTTAGGAATTCAAGGTGATTTACTTCTCAATCATCTTGTGGATATAGGTCAGAAACCAGGACTTACATAATTGTTCATACAAATATGTTTCGTACACATATTCAACATTTAAGTCAATATGAGTATCAGATTGGAATCTGTATAAAATGTTTTAGTACTCAAGGTGGAATCAGGGCCGTAAAGCCTTGAGTCTTTATCACCTTGTTAGTGCAGAACAAGTTGCAGAACATTATTGTGTATTGAACCTATTTGCAAGTGTCACCAAAAAAAAGAAAGAAATAAAGGAAATGCTGGAAGGTGGATGCTAATGATTTGTCTGCAGAACAAGCTTGTTCTCTCTGGTCTGTGAGCTGCAACAAGACGCCTTGACTTCTGGCTATAAAATAATTATCAAACTAATCACCACCCCTGAAAAACGCAGTCACACACCAGAATCCACAGACCTGAGCACTTCTACCATCCGCTGGGGCTCCGAAAAGAAAAAGAGAAAACACAAACGTCTGATACGTAATCAACCGTATTTTTGGAGAGTCTGGATTTAAAAGCTGAGCTGAGCAGGAGCAGGAATTACAGGCAAAGTGGGGGAGATGACTTCCGCAGCACTCTGTCCGAAGGCTGTGCGACAAGGCTCCATTCGTTAAGAGCCGATCCTGTGTTTGATTTGTTGACAGCTTTTGGAAAGTGTGCTACGGCAAGCAGCTGGGAGAGAGGAAGCACATCACTCCTGAGAGAAGATGGCTGCGGCTGGGGGTCGGCCCATATGCCTCGGCATCTGCGGGCGAGGAGGAATCCATCGGCTTATGAAAAAAATAATGCGCGATGACCGATTCTCTTTTTTGTAAACACAAATTGGCTTTAGAAGCGCAGCGTGTTTTATATATTGGTTAAAATCCTTATGATGACATCATATATTGCCTCACAACCGAATTATTTCGTGCAAAAAACAAACATCTAAAAGTTGTACGGCTTAATTTTGATGTTTTGATATAAATATCTCAGCAGCAGGATTGGATGGGTTGTATAAATTTCAGGTGTATGCCACGATCCACGTTTAATACAAGAGTTAGGTCCAGACACTTAATTTAAAAGCTGCCCTGCCGTGCTCCCCTTTGGCTTTCCAACCAGTCATCACTCGCATTTACAGCATGTTCTGAGGCTTATAGTGATCCAAGCGGAGAATTGTGGTTACTTTTCAATCTGTCCGGCTTCGTTATAAATTCAGAAATATGAAGGGAACCATCCCCAAAAAGTAATGAATTTAATTAGAAAAAACTTCAACTTTAACCCACTGATTTCAGAATTTGTTGGTTTTCAGTTGGGGGCCTGGTAGGTAGCACACAGTGGGAGTTCTTTATGGGCTTTTGGCGGAAAGCTGGTCCCCGCTGTGGCCCCGGATATGAGGCTGCAAGACAATGAACCGGCAAAATGTACAGTTAAAAGTCGGATCAAACCAAAGCAATGACCTGAAAGACTCTGAAAAAGATCTGCAGGAGGAAAAAAGAAAGCAACAGCAGGCGGGTGGTTCATTCTTAAAGTCACAAGCATTACTGCATCAGTACTATTATAAAAGTATTGATTTTTGATATTGAGAAGTTTGTTAGTTTTATTGTTTCGCGTTGGGGAAACGCAATTTCACTTTAACCCCGACAAACCACACTTAGAAAACTAGATACACATTATTAGACCTTAATAAAAGCAACAGTAACGATCAAGGACGTCAAGGAGGAGGAATTCAAATGAAACAAAAACTTCATCAGGAATTTGTGCGGATGATGAATGTCACATATTTATTAAATTCATGTGTTTTATGTTTAAAGACTTAAAGTTACTCCTGTGTGGAGCTTTTGGGTTTTGAATTCATCTACACTTGATAAACAGCAAAGGTAAATCATGTGTTATTCGTCCTACACAAAGCATCATATCGATTTATTGTACCTTTAATGCTACTGCAGTACACCTGCTGATACAGAACCTATATAAACTCCTGCTCCTGGTTAGGATGAGGTCACATACCTGCTCTGTACAGTCTAGTTGCTGCAGGAGGAGGCGCAACAGACCGACAAAGACACTCTGCTTTGAATATTTGTTGGCCGGAGATCCGATGGGGCCAAAAACAAACAAATAGGATTACACGGTCTGGAGCCAGGGCAAACACGGCGGTGCACGACGGCGTTGCGGTTCCGCACACGATCACAGGAGGTGATTATGAATCTCTGAGTAGCCGGGGTGAGAGATGCTAAAGTGATTGTCAATGACAACTCGTCATCCGAGGCCTCATAAAGATGCACAGATAAAACGGGACCGGATCCCAGAGTGGGAACGGCTTCTATTAAAAGTGGAATCAAGAAAATCAAATAAATGTAATATGCTTTTCAAATGAATGGGATTTATATTCACACATCTACATAATAATATGAAAAGAAGATGGAGGCTTTCGGTGCGAGGTGAGTGAAAGTGATAAAGACGATTTATAGGACAAGGCATTCATAAAGGAGAAGAAGTCTTTTCTATCTTCGCTATTATTCCTATTACTTTTCCCTTTAACAAAATATTCATGGTATCTTTTCTTTTGAATTCTATGACACCAAATCCCCCCCCCCCCCTTCCATATGCTCCGTTGAAGGGGAAAAGCCGGGAGAATGCCAGCATCTGCAGAAGAAATAGGGTACACTCTTGGCACACTGTATCAAATTATGAATAAATAACCCACCATGCTGTTAGCCCCCCGGATAAAACACACACTATTAGCTTCCTCCCGAAAAAAAAAATAAAGAATGAAGGAGCAAGGAAAGGAAGGAAGGAAGGAAGGAGGGAGGAAAGAAGGGAATAAAAAACAGTCGCCTGGAACAGATGGCTGAATTGTCCTCTGTGTGTCAGGTCCGTCCAGCTCTCACAACCTTTGGCTAAGGCCTGAACCTTTCACAATTGCCAGCACATGCAACACACACACACAAACACACACGCACTGAGTCTCTCTCTCTCTCTCTCTCTCTCTCTCTCTCTCTCTCTCTCTCTCTCTCTCCAGCACACAGCCATGCATGTTCTTTCTCTCTATTTCCTCTCTTTCACTGTCCCTGTATTCTCTTTTTCCGTCTGTATCTCCCTCCTCCGAAAAAAAAAGCCGCTCTAATAAATATTAATGTCGACACCCGTGTGGCGGGGCCGGGCTTACTCACAGCCAAATGATCCTCACAAAGAATAATGAAGCCGCTGGGATCCAGGTGAGAGGACGGAGGGAGGCTTATGTAACGCGCTGCCTTGTCAGGTAGGTTTCATCCATAATTTAACACCCGGGGAAGGAGATGGGCGATATAGGAGGAGACGTGAGGAATTAGCCCCATAACCTGGGAAAGTCGTGGAAATGGGGGGAAGCAAATGTAATGAGAAAGTAAGCCCGGAGAGATTTAGTGCACCGGCGGCTCGGCGGCCAAGTTTTGGATATGTGATAGATGTGATTAAGTTGCAAAATACATCATGCATATACCAACTGTGAGCGTTGTAGCTTTTCCTGCCAGCAAACCACAGGATTTCTGTTTATTCATCGCTTCAGTAATAACACTCCCTGGCAGAGGGCTGATCGATGCAGAGACACCGGCCTTTACCACAGGACATCATGAAACAAACCAAGGGCTGTGGCTTCGTCTTGTTCATACGTGTCAACCCCTGACACGTATGAACAAGACGAGCGGCTCTGACAGGCCACTTGACGGACAAGGCCGTTTGACAAGGTCACTTTTTTTCCCGGAGATCAGTGTGCGGAGTGGACAGGAAACAGGTTATTGATCCGGAGCGACCTCTGAACTCTACACGGTGACCTTGGCGTTATCACACGTCCCAGCCTGACAAGTGCAACGTCAAAACAAGCCACCGGGTCATCTCCTCTTGCTTTCTCTTCCTGTTAGTTTTGTTCAAATCCTTCAAGAAGATCGGATCTTTTACATCAAACGAGAAGACGAAGACTCAAAGGTCTGTGCCCGAAAGATTTACAGTGGAGAGGGGGTACATGTATTTAGGTATTTCCATTTCAAGCCAATTTATACTCCTGAGAAAATATAGTTACTTTTAGTATTTGAATTCATGCTTATATTTAATTGAATAAATGGATTTTTAGGTTTACTAGCATTGATATTTGTTCAAGTGATCATTTGAATTGTTGTACACCATTTTGAATCATTAACCAAATGTAAGATATACCTTCATAAAAAGGAACTGGATGGATGGATGGATGGATGGATGGATGGATGGATGGATGGATGGATAGATGGATTGAGGGATGGATGGATAGTAATCCCAACTACAAAAGCATTGTTTGGGAGTTAATCCCATGTGAGTTCTCTTCTGCAACAGCTCCATAAATGAATAATCTACAATGTAAATGATTCATATACATTGTGGATGGCCCATAGTGACCGATGTAAAGTGTGTGTGTGTGTGTGTGTGTGTGTGTGTGTGTGTGTGTGTGTGTGTGTGTTCATGCTGTTTTTTATCTGTTTGTCACTCGAAGGTTTCATATTTGCACACGATAATTATCATGGAAATCTATATGTGCATATTCATCAGCACCTTTTCTGTTTGCTTGCATGCGCACCGCCATTAAGTCTGTGTACATGTGCATATGCATAATACATCTGTATCCTTGTGCCTGTGTGCGTTTGCCCTTGTATCTCCAACACTTGCCAATACAGCTCATGGGCACAACAACTGGGAGTCAGGAGAGCCACAGGCACAGCGAGGCCACGGGGCCAAGCAGGGGCCACATTGATCAGAAGCCCCTGTACATCCCCAGGAGGGCCACTAGCTGTCATCATGGCACGTCCTTGCTGTCCAACTGCCTCCTCTGCTGTCACCCCCCCCACACACACACACACGCACACACACACACACACACACACACACACACACACACACACACACACACACACACAGTGCATTTACTGGGTCTCGACAACTCAGCAGTTTCTCCCCAGCTGAAGTTAGCGTCAAAGGTACAACTGTGTCTGATACAGGAGCGTTCAAAGCCAAATACAGCTGTTTCGATTTATTCTGTGGGTTCACCGCTTTGACCTTGGGAATCGGGAAAGGTCGGGAAAGGTCGGAGAGTTGCTTTACGCCACGGAACACTTTTCGAGAGATGACATTTTTTGCGAGTGTTACACAAGCCACCAGCATCATTTTATTCTGCACCTCTGAGACTGACTGGTAGGAGGAACATTTGAATAGCTCTCGTGTGACAGCCGGTTGTTTCCACAGGAAGAGGAGGTTAGGAGACAGAGAGCGGGGGGGCTCTTCTATCCCTCTGTGTTCCATCCGAAGGTAAAAGCAAGAAGAATGGTTTAACTCCTTCTCTTATTCAACTCTCCGTTTCTCCTCATGCGGAGGGGATCCGGAATCAAAAGAGAAGCTTGTTCGGTTTAACCTACAGCCTTGGTGCTGTACAGTAAATCCCTGTATTTTATATTAGGTGGTTTTCACCAGTTCAGCAGCTTGTTTTCTGTTCCGTCCTTGGAAAGAATGAGCTTCTGTGTGTGTGTGTGTATGTGTGTGTGTGTGTGTGTGTGTGTGTGTGTGTGCAGCTGTGTGTGTGTGTCCATTTAGATATTTTGATGTTTTCGAGTCAAATTTGATACGTTTTTAAAATACAAAAAGACGTTTAGTCTCTGTGTTCTTTCCCCCGTCTCGTTCAATCCATTCCAGTTGACACATGATTTTTATTAAAACATAAATGAGTCGGACATCAGCACCGTCATATTATATAAATCCCAGAGTTCAATAGCAGCAACAGAGAAGAAGCAGTGGGGATAAATAGGGGGGGGGGGGGGGGGAATCGGTTCTCTAATCTTGTCCTTCTCCAAAACTGAAACTGACTCCAGACACAATCTGGGAGAATTAGCATTAGCCTATCCCGAGGAGGGGATCTGCTGTTTGTCAATTAGCCTGTCTCCCTCTTAGGCTCCTTCCTTTAGGTGTCGTCAGACTGACGCTAATCTTAGCTTAGGAGAGGAACATTTAGCGGGGGGGGGCGGGCTGGAAGGCAGTTGATGAAACGTTGGTTGTGACATGGTGCAGCCCTGCAGGTTGCCAAGCGGGATATTTTACAGTGACTATGCAAATAAAGGATGAACGTCTGAGAAAAGCCGCAGTAAGCAAATAAAACCCACCGCCGTTAAGCCGAGGACAGAATCAGAACATTTGCAGAGTCACACTGAGACTTTCCTTTCCAGGCTCGTCAGTGACAGCGGGTCTTAGTTTGACTTCCGAAGGAGCCAAAAGTACAACCCTGGTTTTTTAGTTTTACACTCCCACCTTCAGATGCTGCAGATTCAGACATGTGTAGACAACGTTTGACTTTAATTTCCAAGAAGGGAAAGTGTCCTTTCACCCACGAGCAACTGAGGCTCCAACGGGTGGATCCATCTCTGCACAGGGAATCGAACGGCTGCACACACGTGACAGGCGGTCTAAAAACACACTGAGCCCTGATCTTGGTCCTTGGGTTTTTCGATTCTTCAAAAGAAGCAGTGAGTGGTCACTGCTTTGTTCGACCTACCTTCTTGCTGAATGGCTAATGCCAGAAGCGAGATGCTGCGGTCTATAGAATGGAGTGAGGATTTCTCTGTCAGTCCAAAAATGGATTATTAAAGTGGATGCACATGCTCTACTTGAGAGCAGCTGTTTGAGAGTACATAGAAATATGTGGTAACCCCTATATTTCATTTTTGAATAAAGACAAAACTATTGTTATGTTTCCTTAGCTGCATTAAACATGAATTTCCACAAAGTATAATCTTTAATTCCTTTTAATTCTCACAAATCTTCCCAAACGCTTGAGAGAAGATCCATGACTATATTTTTGGCCAGCCGAAATCAGATGAACGCTTTGGCTGCGGAAATAAAAACCTCCAG
Organism: Platichthys flesus; assembly: GCF_949316205.1. Lineage (NCBI taxonomy): Eukaryota > Metazoa > Chordata > Actinopteri > Pleuronectiformes > Pleuronectidae > Platichthys > Platichthys flesus. The sequence goes on from NC_084967.1 coordinate 12,767,556, forward strand.
GATCTGAGAAATTTCATTTACTCACCCAATAAAATGTAATAAAAATAAAAGACTATTAGACGTCAGAAAGTAGAATAAAAAGAAAAGCAGATTGTTAAGGAGTCGTGCACCGTCCATGACATATGTTCTACCTACGACCTGAGGACAAGCACGAACCTAACAAGTATCTGCTGAAAAGAAAACAGGGCGCCAGTATAATAGTCCCTAATAGGCCGTGAGCGCATTCAAGCTACATAACAAGGTGACTCAGCCCAGTGTTGAATGGGAGGAAGGGAGCAAAAAAAATTGGTATCCTGCAGATACACTCCAAATGTCAGGTCCGGTAAGAAGCAGTCAAGGCTGCCTCGACAGAGCAACATAATTTGAACCCAATTTTGTGACTCAACTGGATATATCCGCTCTTTCTCCTTCCGAGTGAGTGGAAGTATCTGCCACTGTCACTTTTTTTGAGGGGAGGAAATGAGCCGTGGAAAAGACGGATTTGGAAGATGGGATGGTGTTTGTGCATGTGTGTGTGAGAGAGAGAGAGAGAGAGAGAGAGAGAGAGAGAGAGAGAGAGAGGGACAGAGAGAGAGGCAGAGGGACAGACGAGCATCTATGAATATGAAAAGGAAAACTGGGTCTACCAATGTGTGGGTTGAGTATAATATGACACATGATCTACACATGATACGTCCTCGGTAAAATTGTACATTTGTGCGTTTGTCAGCGCGTGCGGAGGACGTCTAAGTGTGTGTTGTCATCCACGAGGCTCCGTCGGCAGTAGCGTTCGACTCGGTTGTGTCACCCGTCATCCGTCTTGTCACGTCAGCCATGATACCGCCGGCGCGTCAATCACCGATCTCCGGGCTGCGTCTGGGTGCCACGGCGGCGGGGAGAGTTTGACGCCGGCGGCGGTGCGCCTTCTTATCGGGGGGGGGCCGGGAGTTTGTCGAGCTTTTTTTTCGAGAGGCTGACAAATAGGAAAGATGAATGACTGTAGAAGTTGTGTGTGTGTGTGCACAGATGTGGGGAAGGTGTGTCCATGTGTCAGGCGGCGGCGACGGAGGCGAACGAGGAGGCGATGTGAAGGCGAGGGAAAGTGAGCGGGGGTGTACTGACACTTGACTGACAGTGGACTCGAGGGAATCATCAACCGTTCACATGGAAGGTTTTAGATACCAGGAGGAGAGGATGTGGGGGGGGGGCAACCCCAACTCTTCAGGTGAATCAAAACAACCGCCAGCGATTGTCCACCTTGTGTCATCTATGTGTTTGGGGGGGGGGAAGAGTGAGGGGGAGTAGTCAGGAAGCTAGAAGGGAAGGCAAACACTGAAACAGGATGACAGGGAGGAAGGGAGGAAGGGAAGGAGGAGAGAGGAGACAGGGGACTGCGAAAATTGGGAAATCTGATAAATGCAGCCGGAGCTCTCCTCCCACCAGGCCTCGGAAAAATAGATCCACCGCCCCCCCACCTGTCTCCCATCGACCGGCCAATGGGGAATCCCTATTACAGTTGCTGCCTTGCTGGCTGCGCACATAGACTTGACACAACAGACCCATGGGGGGGGGGTTATATTGGCTGCACTCTCCTCCAATAATAGCTGCCCATCTCCCTCTAGCTCGTCTACATCAATCCTCTCTGTCAGCCGACTTTGTGCCCCCCCCCCCCCACCTGTTTGTTTAGTCAGGCCTTTGCTTCCTGTATTCTCTCTTTTCCTCCCACCACACCCCCTCTCTCTCTCTCTTTCGCCTGCTCTCTCCATCTTGTGCAGCACATTTCAGACGGCCGGCGCCTGATTGTCGATGGCGTCTCTTGCCTCAGAGGCTTCTTCTGTTCATCCCCCCCCCCCCCCCCCCCCGCAGCCGATAGCTTTCACACCCTTACTCAATCTCTCCCTCTTCCGCTCGCCCTCCTCAACTCTTCGTCTTTTTTCGTCCGCCGCATCTGCTGGTTCCCTCTGCGGCAAAACACTCTTTAGAACTCAGGATTTGTTGCCGGAGAGACAGGGACCCGGGCAAAATCGACCTGCTCATTCATTCCTTACTTCCTGCCGCTCTCATAGAGGGTGAGGAGAACATCGCATTGTGCCGAGTAAATTCAATAACTCCAACGCACACGCACGCTAAGTGGGCACGAGCTTCTGGCTCCACTCTTCAGTCAAGGTGTTCCTTTTCCGACTTCACATTTAGGACTAAGGGATAAACGCTCATTCTCAAAAGGTTTCGGCCACGTCATTGGTTTTGTTCAGAGGAGAAAGGAAGTGCTGTGCTGCGGCGCGGGGAAGCGAAGCCACACATATTTACACTTGTTCTAGCACGGTGGTCGTCAGGGTCATCTCTGCTGAAAGAGGAAACGTTGTATAACTGTAAAAATTGAAATTGAATGTATCATAGAGAGACACTCAGCAGTTGTGATCGTTCAGCAAATACTTGGTGACGAAGGACGAGAGGTGAGGGATCTGTCCCTGATGACTTTCTCACTTCCTTTAGCTATTGGTTCCAGATCGTAGGTTTGGGAGCACATTGAAGAATTCTGCATGACGTACATCCGTCCTGTCGTCATCACCTACGTGTGCTGTGTCTCTGAGTCAAAATGCTAAAGGCTTTGTTGACAGTTTCCGTTTCAAACATCTGACGATGGATGTCGTTGGATGACTCGAGTGAAGGTCGTGTTTGTGCATGTGTGGTCGTTGATTCACCGTTAAGGCTATATATATGAGCAGACCTTCAACCTGAGCTTTACTGTTCCTGTAAGCGTTCAGCTGTTACTCACATTACGAACTTTGCTCTCTATTCTTCAAGTGTTCCCTGCTGTTGTGAAGAGCTTTTATTTTTACTTATAAAGCTTTGTGATTTTCAAGGATAAATGTGAATAAGCCATTCATGTTTTGTATTTGTCAATTAAACTCATTTTTTGGCGTGTTGTCACTTGTCATTAAATATAGGGCAAAATAAAGAAGTCCTCCTTCCATTTGAAGTGAGAACATGTATAGACCCATTCATTTTGTTAGGTTAGTTGTCTTTGTAATATGATTGTTCTTCTATAACCAGCACAATGAATGTCCAAGTCGTTCAAACATTATATCATTCCATCGAGTAGAAGACTAAAGAAATCCTGTGAGCCTCATTTGAGCTGAAAAGTCTCAGTGAAAAAAATCCCTGAGTCGGCTGGAAGATAATCAATACGAATATGAAGAATGAAATCCTTACGTTTATCAATAATAAGAATCACTACTTGTTGCTCTATGACAGTTTAGAAGTTGTCTGTGACCACAATCTGTCACTGGCTGACCGGGTGTCATTAGAGCATTCTGAAACCGAACAAATCCCACATCCACACACCTCGCTGGCTTGTCATAAGAAAAGCAGAGGCTGCATTACATAACCCAAAGTCTTCTTCCCTTTCCTCGACAGCGTGGAGAGATCCCTCCCTTCTTCCACCCCCCACCCACCAAACAGGCCTCAGGCAGGTCGATGTCAATACTCGGCATTCATAGAAAAAAAAGAACAAGTAAATAAAACAGCACGCGTGACCAAATCATGCTTATTCGATGAAGAGAAACTAGGACAGATAGATCACTCCCTTCATTTATTTATTCATTTATTTTACCTCCCCCTGCAGTTTAATATATTCCACTGCGCCTGGCATGAAACCGCCGAGTTCCTCTCCATCACTCGCAAGTGCAAGATTGAATTTTGGGGGGAGAGAGAGAAAGAGAAAGAGGGGGAAGGGGTAGAGAGAGATAGATAGAAAGATCGAGGGAGACAGCGAGAGCAAGCAGTTGGTGGTTCAGGGTGGTGGGGGTGGGGGGGGGACGGGGACGGGTCACGAAACCAGTAAATCTGTGCACGCAAGCGAACCGGCACTGGGGAGGTTGGATTTCTTTTCATATGCCCCACTTGTGCACAATTTTTCTCGGGGGAGCTGATACGTGAGGACAGGAAAACAAAACGACAGGAGATGAAATGAGGAGGAAACGTTTGTGACAATAACAAGCGCAAACTGCTGATACGGGATATTCCTTTAATGCTTTTTAAAAGTATTATTTTCTTCCCCCCCCCCCCCCCCCCCCCCCATTTCAAAGGGGCTGTCACAGAGACACAGAGGGGCTGCTACTCCTCAGTCATATCTCCCTTTGCCTCCTCCCTCCCTCCCTCCCTCCCTCGCTCCCTCCGTGCTCCTCTTGCCCCCCCCTCTCGGATCACACAGTGTGATGTAATGAATCAGTGGTTACAGTGAATATGGGATTGGGAGTGTGCTTGGCGACCTGACAAACACCCCTGCAACATCCCCACACCGCTCGCTCCGCTCAATCTCCACCGATGCTTCTGCCAAGAAATATAAATGAGATCTTATCAACCCTATCCCATCATGCACTGCTGAGCACACACACACAGTCACACACACACAGTCAAACACACACTTTTTTATCACATCACGGCACAGCTTCTTCCATTATGGCTCCCTGGCTTTGTTGGACTGTATGTGGTGTTTCCGACTAGAATCACACAAACACAGAAACAGATCTGACCACATGCTCACAATTATAACCTAGTGACTAGTTATAAAAAATCGGGCAAAGCATTTCTTTTAGAAAAAACAGTCAAAAGAAATACATTTTTAACATTTAAAAAATATCAATTAAAGAAATGATTGATTTATTTAGGTCAGACTTATACAAATATTAATTCCTATATCTAGTTGAGTCAAATTGTAAATTGAAGCAAGTCTCATGCAGCTCCAAAATGGAACTTTGTATTTTTAGAACACAGAGGACAAGATGGCGAATATCACTCTGTACGGTTTAAAGTGTTCTACAAAGATTAAGTTACCAAGTTAGCAAATGACGTGCGTCTAAAGAAACTGTTCCTCTCAACTTCCTTCTTACTTTTACTTCCAGGGTAAACAGAGACTATACGGCATTTACAGATTTGCTTATTGTGTGAATTGTGTGGATGAATGTTGCAAACAAGTTTGACTTTGACTATTTAGTGACGCTCTGCACTTCAACTCTTGTAACTCAGAAAGTGTCTGAGTGGAAAAGGGGTTGATGGATACCAACACAGATATCAACAACTCTGAGGGCAGAAAGTGGAAAATGAACTCCTCATTGTTGCACACTGAGCGGCGCCTTCATTTCTCT